>NW_020170509.1:0-42752 GCF_000524195.1 Echinococcus granulosus | reverse complement strand
ATTCCACACATTCATCGTTTCACAGCTCCATCGTTTAAGGGTTACATGTAGACAGCAGTCATCTCTCCACTTAGCAATGGACGTTAAAGCATTCACGTGCGGCTCCTAAATATCCTCACCGTCATGGCAACCCAACTCCTGCTATATTGACTCATGTCACACAGAGGAACCAGTAGTTTCAACAACTACATCAAGACCACCAACAGATACAATTACAGTTGCAGCTGCAACAGTACAACTATGTCAGTAAGGGCATCATCACCAACAACAACAACAAAAGGAAGCAGCTTCGATACGGACAAAAGCCTGTGACACGAGGACAACAGTAATAGTGAGATAAAGATGACATTTTGCAATCATCCCACACTTTCTGCTGCTAGGTAGACCACCTGACGGGCTGACATACTGCAAAGGATTGCGACCAAATCCATCATCACCGCGATTCATTTCATTCATTTCCAATGCAGCGCACACACACCGACAATAAGAGACAGACATACGTCCGCACAAAGATCCTTCAGATGAAATGGCGCTTCTTGCAACTGAAATTCATGAACCTCCTAAAGAAGGAAAACCACCAACGATCCACTGGAACTTCGATAACATTTTCCTCTTTCCTCCTCTCCCTCACCGTATCTTCGGTTTCATTCAAAGAATGTTCTTCTGTCGGCATAACACTCCCCCATTAATCGGTGTGTATTGCCTCATAAGACGATGGCAGTGCGATTTCTTGACTGATGTGGAGTCGTTGGTAGGAGGTGGATGTCAGATAGGCTCATATAAATCAATCGAGACGCTTCGTAGCAGCCTCTTTGTATGAATATTTCGGGTCCCACGATTGGCCGTATTCCGAACGAAGGTAAGGGTTACTAGTATCGCGACCGATAAAGTGAGTTACATCACAAGTTTTTCCTGTCGAATGAAAGTAAATGTGAACTAACACATCGGTCGAGAGCATTCTTTTAGACAATTGGGAGCAAATTTCACGATGATAGAAGTACACCCTCAGCAAAAAGTGACAATCTGTAAAAAGACTGCCTCCCTCTTAACTCAACAGAAACTGTTAAGCATAAATCGTTCTGGAGCTAACTCCCCCCAGACATTCCGTAGAAGTGAACAATGGTGTCTCTGAATGCCATCCTGCTTGACCCACCTCATTGCTGTCGCCAGCGTCAACAATTAATGCGTCAGCCAGTATTAGCATCATGAAAACTGCATTCACCTCATCCGCCTTCATATAATATCATATCTTGACTAAGACCACACTGAAAGATACCAGCTATAACACCAGCAGCACCAGTTGCGACAGCAGCAACAGTACAAGCACCAACAACACCCACAATAACAGCAGCAACCTCAAAAGCACCGCTCGTGGAGGAAAACTGCTTCCATATGAACAACACTGACAATGACACTGTTGGGGTCTTGCAATAGGCAGGTATCTCCACAAGCAGGCGGATCAACTGACGGGCTGACAAAATGCGAGCCACCATGAACAAACCAAGCCTGATGCCCACTACCGCATTCATTCAACTACTAACGATGCGCAGAACACGGGCACACGCGCATACGCACAGATGGGTATAGAGAGGGAGAAGGGGGGGGGGGGGATGGGTAGCCCCGTTTGTGCAATTGGGAGGAGAACGTGACTAGTTCACAAGAGCTAAGTCCCGTGCCCCAGTGCAGGGAGGAATAACGAAGGGAAGAGGTGGAGACAGAGAGAAAGGCAATGCTTCGCTATACGCGAGTCCAGCAATTTACTACCGCCAATCATTCAATCGGTCATTCAACCAACTAGTTGGTCAACAGTCTCCCTTGTTAAATACGGCAATCACCATCCTCCAACACAACGCTGGTTGACAGGACAATGTCCAAACCACCCGATTGCGTCAAGTTGTTCCGATTTAGTGCAATCATCGTAGTCGAGACATCCATCCCATGCCTACATATTAAATTATTATGCCGGATATAAGAACCACGAATTTCCCCTTCCTGCAGTTGCTGTTCAAACACCGGCGCAATACACTAAACTGAATTATCGTTCTCTATTTTGCAGGGTAATCCAACATCCATTGTTGCTCTATGTCTTATCGTAGGTCCTACTTCTGTAATACCGCCAGCGCAGTCGATGTTTCCTCCACCAAGTAACCTAAAGTTTTCACAGGAGAGAATTTGCATTTATTAAAGTGTTATTTCCAATTCGTTTGCAACATTTAGTTTGAACTACACAGCTTTTCCATTGATCATGCTGACGCAGAACTTGGACAACACATGTCTACACATCATGCGGCAGTTGCATTGCACAATCAGCCGATTTCTATTTGTTCGCGGGAAAAGAAGCGAATGCGGACCACATGACATGCGAGTTGGAGCAGCTCTAACACAACTTCAACTTCAAATGGCCCCATCAGTAAACATTATCACATGGCTAACGCACGAAATGATGTTCAGCAGGGTTGCACACCTGAAGGAACAAATGGAACTCCCTCAGTGCATTTCTGAACAAATCGGCGATGACACCGCATTATGGCAATTCAAATGTCCCTATCATCAAGTTCATCAGTGATCGACTTACCACTCCAACAGGAGAGAATGATCCCCACATCAAATTAAGGGTTACAGAAGTAAAACAGCGGAATTCAGATTGATTGCAGAAGAATTCGGAGGGAAAAAAACGTCAAAAGAATCCTTTTTAAAGAATGAACATATAGTAATAGAAGAGCGAAAGGGTTCTACAAGGGTTAGGGAAACACGTGAAATATTCTGCAACTATATTTGTTCACATCATAACACACAAAACGGCAGAACTAGTTGCAACTTAAGCACTGACAACCAGCAGACATTCCGTCAATCTGGCCGATCTACAAACAGCAGTGAGATCGCATCCGGTAGGCAAACGCTTTGGATAACACAGAGAAGGTCATGGTCGCATGTTTCCATTCGTCGTTAGATACAATATTAGCTTCTGAGAGCCACTCATTTTCACATAATAAAAGTAAACCTTAGGAATGGTATTGCAGTATCGCACATGCCGCTTACAAGGACTCTAGTCGACTGAATAATAAAAAAAATGCCGGATAAGAAGACGCGCATTCGTTATCCACTTATATCACTACATTTGTAGCCTAGAAACACGGTCCACAGAATTCATAAGTTTTCTAAACCAACAAACAGACGATCGCACAACACCATCCACATCTCACTTCAACATTACCTTGGTCATCGTTCATGCTAATCAATAAGATTTATCTATTCACCTGCCTGCACAATGCAAAACAGAACACGAAATCCAAGCTCCTTTCGCAAAAGTTTCCAGCAACTGGGAATACTAAAGTATACTAAGATAAAAACTCACCCCTCTCATCAACACGGCGTTCTCTTTCCATCACAGCCTCACGTACTCGGCTCTAATCATCGCAGTAACTGCGGTCAACACTGGCAATCCCGAATATGCCGGAATACCGGTCGGAAGGAGGGTTAAAGAGGAAGCGAACTTAGAGCGCTTTGATGGTTTTGCAATCTCTAGCGATCGCCTGTAGCACCGTTTGTTGGGATTTGATCCCGAAGGTTTTCGTGCTAATACCTATCTCCACAGTAGGCAACAACAAGATGCAAGTTCCATCCTCTTGTAAAAAAGATTCCAGCCGCTGGGCTCTATTTCCATCCCAGATGCACGTTCACGACTCCGATCATTGTAATACCCGCAAACACCATTGGCAACCCAAAAATTCACCCGAATACCGGTCGAGAAGAGGATTCGGAGAAAGTCGACGTCGACCAACGTAGATGATCTTATAGTGAGGTGGTCCGACATTCGACATTCCACATACATTTTTATTCACCCAGTCCACGGGCCTGATTAAAAGTACTTTCCACCATTGTGAAACATTCCGCAGAGTCGCAGCCCAAACACTTCTGACGACATTGTTGAAAGGCTCTTCTAGCAACTAACGGCAGTAGCAAGAGCAGGAGCAACCGTATCATGAGTAAACGGGAACAGATTTGGCATGACATTAGCGGGTGTCACGAGAACAACAGCACAATGACAGTGCTGACGTCTTGCACTTCCCACTGCTAGGTAGGCAGATGAACCGACAGACTGGCAAACTGCAAACCACCGTGAATTCATCAAGCATGATATCCAGATTGAGAAAGGGAGAAAGGTAGTCGTGTAGATGCACTTGCGAAAGGGAGAACATAACAGGTAAGTCAAGACAGCAGACAAATACACGAGAAAGAAGGATCGAGATAGCATGATATCCACCACGTATTTTCTTCATTGAATACGCGTCGGACACACACAGAGGTAGAGGAAGAAAGGGGGAGAGATAGTCGCAAAGGTGCAGTTGAGGAGAGAACATGACAAGCTAGTTCACAGACGAGTCAGATTACATGCCACAGTGTAGAGAGGAAAAGAGAACGAAACAGGTGGAAACAAAGGGCAATGCAATGCTTCGCGATGCACGAGATTAATTTACTGCCGCCAATCATTCAATCGGTCATTCAACCAGCCAGTCAGTCCGTGGTCCCCTTTGCTGAATGCAGCGATCCAATTTAATGCAATCGTCGGATGTGAGGCATCGATTCCACGTCTATGTATATCAACTTAATTTGTTGCCATTTTTTGAGATTTAAAAAAATATTACTTTTTCAGAGTTGCTTCTTGGTCAGTAGCATATCACATTATTTTGTATCGTTCAGATTTAACTTTGCGATAGTTGACGGTTCGTTCATATGCATGACATAAACATCACAACGTAATCGCTCCAAATGGCTACACAATACATAGGCAGATACGAAATCCAATCTCCTATAACAAATGGTTATACCAACTGGGCGGTACGAAGAAAGCCAATGTTGAACTCACTCCTTTGAATAGAACAATGCCCTCCTTCAAACGCCCACTCACGTCTGCTGATCTGATCAACAAAATACTCACTGACACTAATCGCAACTCGAAGTTCGCGGGAATACCAGTCAAGAAGAGGATTTGGAAGCTGGCAGAGTCCGGTGCCCATGCAATCGTTTTAATTCGACACCGACCGCTGTGCATGATCTAACTGGATGGCCTGACACTCAACGGTTAGACTGCACACCACGGCTTCTGCAAACACTTTCATCCATCCAGTCCACGGGCCTGACTGATTGTATCCTCCACCATTATGAAATATAGCTCAGAATCGCTACACATAAAGATGCATCTAACAGCAGCGTTGAGAGATTATTCTCAGAACTAACACCAGTACCACCAGTAAACTGTAGTAGACTGAATACGAGGACGACATCGACAATGACAGTGTTGACGTCTTGCAGATGACACGCACTTTACAATGGTAGGTTCATAGATTAACCGATAGGATGGCAAACTGCAAACCGACGGAAATAAATCAAACATGACATCCAGATTATAAAAGGGAAAGAGGTAGCCGCACAGATGCATTTGCCAGAGGGTATATATAACGCGCAAGTCCAATTCACAACAATTCGTTTCTCCTTCTCAATATTTTACACTACCTCACGATTTGTTGCATCCCAGGTCGACAAGTACGGACGCTGGCGCCGATGCCATCGCCGAGGCTAACACAGCTACAACCACATCGAAGAAACTGGAGGACGAAAGGCGATGATGAGAGCAAACGTAGTTAGAGACAATGTCTTAGCAGGCAGCGCTCCCTTGGTGGTGTAAGTGGACCCAGGAACGTGAAGAACAGTGTCATCACTCCGATCATCCAAACATCCAACTTCCACGAGGCTCCCTCAATCCCTTCATTTCATTACACTTCACATCTGTTCCCATTAATCACGTTATTAGAGCAAAAAACATTTCAACACATCCATCCTACCGATGTTCACTTGCCTTTATCTCGCTTCAATCGCCCACGCCAACGAGCAAGGCATCGGTCGGAATTTTTCATCTTCACCACCACCTCCTCCTGACGCACCGCGTCTGAGGTCGAATATGTACTACCTATAGCACGGGCACCACAGGTCATAGCAACAGCCCCACCAGCACCGATATCTATGATAACGGCAGCAGAAGCAATACCAGCACAAGTCAATGCAAGCAGCTTCCGTACACAGAATACCCTGTACCAGCAGTCCAACTGCGGCAACTACAAATGTTGGCGTTTTGCGCTTTCCACTGGGAAGTAAATCAGCAAGGAGGTTGACAAACTGCGAAACACCACAAACAAATCGACCCTGATATGCATCACTGATTTCATTCACTGACGACGAGGCTGAAATACACGCAAAAAGAAACAGAGGGAGAGGAAGAGAGAGATCCACGTGCTGGCACGTGGCGGAGGCAAAACGTAACAAGGCAAGGGTGTCAACTCAAGTCCACACATTGCATCACGTCGCTAAACATTCAGCCCAATAAACACAAACGCAGCAACCATCTCGAGGCAATAAGTTGCCACACGACACTCCATGGTACCATAAGACCACGAGGGCGAACACCGACGGAACAACGCACAAAATCCTTGTTTAGTGGTGATCGAGTCCAAAAATTTCCCCCAGCCAATTGGTCAGTCAATAAGAAATGCAGTTGGTGGTTAAAATTCTCCAGTCAGCAGCCTCCCGTGTTAACTTCAGCAATCGGCACTGCACAACGTGCACAATCGCACCTCAGTAAGAAAGAGTACAAATGAAACAGTTGGGTGGTGTCGAGTCCGACGTACTCTAGTAAATTAAAGTAGTGCAGACCAAGGTTAAAGCAAAGCAAGGTAGACACGAAGTGTCCATCTAGTCCATCAATTATCCAGAAATGCGGTGATTCACCACTCGATCTTCCCCTAGTAATAATTTTCAAAGTAATCACTTACTGCTACGACGTCTCCTAACCTTCTTCTCATCGCACCCGGCTGACGGCTGTTAGTGACTGATGGCATACTGCTCTCCCTTGCTCAGTACCCACTTCCCTCCATCTACAACTCACAGAACGCAAAACGACTCCATCGCTACTGCAAACTATCAAGGGCATCAAAGGACCTCATACCAAAGTCTACGTCACTGTGTATCTCACACACACCGTAGGACATCCCACCGAAGTCCGATACAACTCATTCAGGCCAGTCGAGCAACCCATCATTACTTCCACAATTATATCCATTCGACGCTCCACCTTTCCCTCTTTCCGTCTATCCTGCAGCTATTCTTCCACCTACCAATGGAGTGTGAAACAATCACTTACTGCTGCCACGCCTCTTCAATTCAACATCCTAATGACATTTGTCCTATGATAGCTGCTGTCTACTAAATGTCTATGCTTCTGCAACTAGTCGTACAGATTTTGATGACACTACTGAAAACCTAGATCACACTTGTCGACACACCAGCAGTTGATTTGTATGTCCCAAAGAAGGGAGTTTGAGCACCTCAAACTCAACTTGAACGTCAAGCGTCCCCATTAGTGAAAATCACCACAAGACCGACTTTCGAAACAATGTTTGGTAAGGTTGCAGACCTGAAGGAACAAATGGAACTCCTTCAACACATCTACGTAATTCAGTGTTGGCATCGCATCACTGCATTTCAAATGTCACTATCAACAAATTCATCAGCAGTCAGCTTACCATGCTAGCGGACATCAACTATCTTCACGGCAGATGATGGACTGCGGAAGTAAAACAGCAGGCTTCAGATTGATGACAGAAGTTTTGAAGAGAAAGGATGTCAGAACACCCCTTGGCCAATAGAGAGAAGGATAAGCCACAAGAGGTGTCCTATCAAGGTTAGGGAAGAAAATGTGAACACATGCAAATAGATTTACTGTGTCACACAAAACAGAAGAATTCAGGCCAAACGCTAAACCAGCAAATCATTTTTTATGCGGTAGGCACGCTCTAGAAAGTACAGAGCAGGTCAGAGTCGTACGCTTCTGCTCGCCGTCAGATATGACCCCAGCAGCTAAAAATCACCAGTGTCCACTCAGCGAACGCAAACCTCTGGAATGGGATTACAGCATCCAACAGGCCAATTCTAAGGACTCTCACATTCATACAAGATCACCAACATGGAATCAATTCACTTACAATACACCTGACACAGCAAGAGGTAGAGATGATGGCCACAGAGATACTTCTGGGATTAAGAGAACATAACGAGTTGGTCGAGGCAGGCCAGAGTTCACACACTGAAAAGCATCAAATCTAGGAGGCACTCAGTCAAACAGCAGAAATGCCAATAGCTCAGTCAGTTAGGAATCTAGTTGGTGGTTGAACTCCTGCAGCCAGAAGCCTCCTCTGTTGACTACGGTAATCGGCACCAAACAACATGCAGCATCGCAGCTGGGTGGGGCAGAGTGAAAAAGGAAGTCGCACTGTGTTGATTCCAATCCAGTTCAGTCCAGTCAAGCAGAATAGCGTATAGCAAAGTCAAGCAAGGAGTATGTGAAGTGCGACCCGTTCCATCATTTCTTTCACGGATCCGAAGATTAACCGCCCCATTGTTCCCTCATTCAATCTATACAGCAGTCATCCGTTCACCTGGCAATGGTATTTAGAGCAACCACTTACTGCTGTGCATCTTCGCCTCTTTACCTCCTTCCACTCGTCACATCTGCCTGACGGCCAACTAATTGCACTCTGCTCTCCCTTGCCCATCACTCCTTCCTTCCTTGCATGTCTTGAAAGACACAAAAAACTACGTCGTCACCGCAAACCACCAATCGACCCAAGAGACGTCGTACCAACGGCTACCTCACAACGTATCTCATGCACACCGTACGATATCCAACTGAATTTCCATCCCATTCGCTTTGCCCTTTACATTCCATGCCGACCCGATGCAATTCAATTCATATCATTCCATGTCAATACAATAAAATACGACAATAAAGTGATATCATAAAGGTAGAAGGGTGGAAACCGACGAATGCGGCTACGGCAACGACTACGCAGCAGAGGGGATTGGGAAGAGAAAGACGAAGAGTAAGGCAAACGTATTTGAAAGCAAGTTTTCAGCATGCCGTCATCGCCCAGCCGTGTTGAACAAACGGATCCAAGAAAAAAGGAAGACAATGCAGAAAATCGTGTCACTCGAATACGAACATGGGCAAAAATTCAACCGCTGCGACTATCCCAACAACCAACTGCCGTCATGCTCTCTCTTTCCCTTTCATCGCGCTTTTAGCCCATTCTCAGCATTCCAACATATTCATCAAACCTCTTCATTCGACTCTGCCTGATTGCCCCAGCTCATTTCTGTCGTGCTCGCAGTTGCAACCAAGGCAGCACCTCTAGTTAACGCGAACAACTTCAGTGCGGACAACAGGAGTTGTCACGAGGACACTAGCGACAATGACAATGTTGCTGTTTTGCAATCGTCGCACACACTGCATTCGCAGGCACATCAACTTGCAGGCTGACAAAATGCGAACCATCGTAAATAAATCAAAAATAATATCCAGGATTAAATAAATTTCCTTACTTGCAGCAAACACGAAAACACGCGATCAGAGAGAGGAGGAGAGAAGAGCTGGCTGCGAGGATGCAATTGGAATGGAAGAGCATAACACGTTATAAAAGACGGACTCCAGTCCGCAATTTGCAACAAATCGCGACGCATTCGGCCCAAAAAGGAGGAATGCAAACACCATAGCTGTAGCATCATTTCAACCCAACTACAATCACAACACTTAAAGCGAGTACGGGCCACTTTTCGTCTTCCATACAGCCAGCCAACCAGCTTGAGGTCAACTACCCCATTCACCAGCCTCTTACTTCAACTGCGGCAACCAGCATCCCGCAACATGACCCTATACAGCTCACCGGGCCATGGCAAAAGAGAAACGGACAATTGTCGGCTTTGGTCTAGTTCAGTCAAGCATAGCAGTGAAAGTAAAGCAAGGCGGCCGTGAGGTGGCGTTCTACTCCACCATACCTTCAACAAATTATTTCATTTACTGCTTCACAGTTCAGACGTTCCATCCATGTAGTACCCATCCCACCGAATAGCAATGAGGTTTAGAGCAACTATTTATAGTTGCAACGTCTCTTCACTTCTCCATTCTCATGACATCTACCTCCTGCTACACCAACTCAGGCCACACAACAACCAGCTGTAACACTAGCAGCAACAGATGCGGTGACAGCACAAACACTAGGACCACCAGCAGATACAATCACAGTTGCATCTACAGCAGAACCACCAACAGCAGCAGGCGCAAAATTAACGGTTCAACCAGCAAGAGGAAGCAGTCTGTGGCGAGAGGACAATAGTGTCATTGCGACAGATCCGACATTATACAATTGTCGCGCACTTTTCACAGCTGCGAACATAAAGTTACAGACTGATAAGGTGTTTACCATTGTGAGCAAATCAATTCAATTCCTTCATTGACAATGCAGCGCACACACTGTGAGAGTGGGAGGCAAATGCAACAACGCTTCCCACAACACACGCAGCAGATTGTGGAAACATTGTGAAAACCCTCTCCCCAACTGACCAGTAGCAGATACGCACAATATGTACTGCAGCTGCGTCTCATCAGCCACTCCGTAATAGAGGTAAATGTGCGTCTATTCCAACTGTCCCTACCCGTCTGCTTGCCTGCCTCTGGACCACTGCGTTCGTCTGCGCCAAGAAGCAGTATGTCGGGCAGTATTAGCATCACCAACACTGCATCCACCTACTCCACCTCCTGTTACACACTGACTGGGGCCACACAGATAGCAGCTGTAACTTCTCCAGCAACAATAACAGAAATTTGATGAAAGCGGCAGCGACAATGACGGTATTGGCGTATTAAAATCGTAGAATGATTTCCACAAGCAGGTTGAACATTTGACAGGCTTGCGAACTGCCGACCACAGTGAATAAATTAAACATGATATCCACCATGCAATTCATTCATTGAGGCTTTACCAGATACACGTGATCACACAGAGATGAAGACGGACAAAGGGGGGGACAACAGCATAAATTCAGCTAGGAGGGAACATAAAAAGGTAGTTTACAAGCAGGCGCCAATTTTCATGCCACAGTGCCGAGAGAAAACAGTACAAATCAGGTGAAGTCAGTGGACAAAGCAATGCCTCGCAAAGCAGGAGCCCAACAATTTACTGCAGCCTACCATTAATTCAGCACACCAACCAGCCAGTCAACGGCCTACTCAGCATCCAGCACAGCAACGGTGGATGGCAGGGCGGTGTCCAAACCGCTCAGTGGGATACAGTCGATCCAATTTAATGCAATTGCCGTAGTTGAGGCATTCGTCCCATGTCTATGCAAACTTGTTTTGTCGTTTTTGAGGTTTGAGAATAATGCCTTCCCGGAGTTGCTTTTAGGGTGTGGCACGTTACATCGTCCTGAATCCTCATTCTCCCCCTCTTTTGCAGGCGAGTTTGATGGCCAATGCTACTTTTTATCCCATCGTGGATTTCATTCTAGCAAAACTGACAACGCAGTTGACGTTTCCTTCAGAAAGAAATCTGAAGTATATGCGGGAGCACATTTGTTAATGCCAAATTGTTTGCATCCTTTATAGTAGACAAAACAATTTCCCATTGACCATGAAAGTGCCGCACAAATTTTGATGTGGTCGTACAGCGAACATGCACCTAACTTGTCAACACACCATTCGACTTGCATTTGTCCAAAAGGAAGAACACGAATGCCCGTCACGTTATACGAATCAGAGCAGCTCTAACGCAACTTCTATTTTAAATGTTCTAATCAGCGGAAATCATCATCACAAGACCAAGGTACGGAAATGATGTTCGGCAGAGATGCAAACCTGAAGAAACAAATGCAACTCCTTTAATGCAAATCTGCGTGAATCAGTGTTGACGACTTATCACTACATTTCAAATGTCCCTATCAACAAATTCATCAGTAGTGGACTTACCATTAAAACAGACGATGATTTTCAGACCAGATGACAGATAAGGAGATCAAAGTAGTAAGCTTCGCATTGATTGCAGAAGAGGTGCAAAGGGAGATGACGTCAAAGCACTCCTTTAAGCCGATGAATGGATGTCAAGAGGACGCGAGCTGAGTAGTACCAAGGTCAGGGATGCAAATTTCAAACACTGCAACTGGATTCACTCCATGTCACATAAAACAGCAATAATATTTGCAGCTCAAACGCTAACAACCAAGCACAACATCAGTCAAACTTGCAAGTGTACAGATAGCCTTGAGCGTCAGACAATGCAGAGCCGATCACACTCGTACGCTTCCATTCGCCGACAGATACAACTTTGGCGTCTAAAAGCCTAAAATTTCCGAGCAACAAACGCAAATCTCAGGAATGAGATCGCAAATTCCCATAGGTCATTTCCGTGGACTCCATTCAATTGAATAAGAAACTGTGCCACAACCGAAGACGTGCATTCTTTACCGACTGCCATCAATGCATTTGTAGCCTAGAAACATGACCCACAGGACACGAGCGCTTCCAAAACAAGCAAACGCACAATCGTACAACAGCCACATCTCATTCCAACTTCAGCCTGGCGATGGTTGATGCCGATTTATGAAATTCCTTCCTATGCATGCCATAAAATCCACCACGTTTTATTGTCAATGACATCCTTTGCTACAATTCCGGCTTTCGATTGCTTTGGTACACTTCAATACTGACATCCACCTCCACAATGCAATGTCATATTCGAATTCCAATATCCTATAGCAAGAGTTCCCAACACTCGGCAAATACAAGGTGCTTCAATAAAAAGAATGCTCACAATAAAACCTACCCCTTACAATGAAACAGGGCCTTGTTCAATCAGACTCTCAGTCACGGGTCTGATCACTTTAATGCCAGCAGCCAGCAATCATAACGCATATACGGCCTAGTAGTCGATCATTTAGTGGATTTGCTGAAGACGAGGATGGTGAAGAAATTCGCATTTAAAAACAAGCTGTTATCATGCCTTCATCGCCTGACGGTGCCGTTTAAGTGAGTACGGGAATATGACGAACAAGGTGGAAGATCCTATCAATCGAATACGGATACAACCATCTGCGGCAATTCAAAACCCTAGTGCTGTTACAATGAAATGCATGACCACCCCCGTCGTTCGCCTTTTCGACGCGACAAGTATTGGATCTGCAGCATTTGCATTACCAACATTCCGTTCACCTTCCCCTCATACTTCTACGCCTACATCCGCTACACTCTGGCAGAGGCCACACAAATGCTAGTCGTAGCATGAGGCACAAGTTCAGGGAACAACACCAGCATCACCAACAGTTACACTAACAGCAGAAACAGCAACAGCACGGCCAGTAAACTGCAACGGCCTTCATACGCCAACAGACCGCATGACAAGGAAAACGGCAACAATAGCAACGCTGGCCTCCCGCAATCATCGCGCACTCTCCACTGGTAGATCAACTGACGGGCTGACAAGCTGACAAGACTAGATCGCCGACACAAAATTCATCCTAAG
Source organism: Echinococcus granulosus (assembly GCF_000524195.1). Lineage (NCBI taxonomy): Eukaryota > Metazoa > Platyhelminthes > Cestoda > Cyclophyllidea > Taeniidae > Echinococcus > Echinococcus granulosus. The sequence goes on along the minus strand of NW_020170509.1, from coordinate 29,352 downwards.
ACAACGCACTGGACACCCACACACATGCACGGACACGCACACAGCAAGAGCCACAGAGTGATTGGGAGAGAGGTAGCCACATTTATGCATTCGAGAGAGGAATCCAAAACAATGCCCAAGAAATCGAGAATAACAGCACACCACAAGCATTCATGCGGCCGTTGCGTGTGCGCTACAACTCCACTTCTCCCTACTAGCCATCTATATTGAAATTGCGAGCCGATTCCCCATTCCACATTGTTGAAAGAAAACAGAACGGAACAGAAGGGAACACCGCACAAATTCATCGTCCGGCAATGTTCAAGTCCGAAAATTTACTCCCACCCATTGGTCAGTCAGTAAGTAATCCAGTTATTGGTTCACCTCCTCCAGTCAGCAGACTCCTGTGTTAGCTGTGGCAATCAGCACCGCGCAACGCGCGGCATCCCAGCACAGGAGGGAAATCCGTCAGTCAGCAGCATCCTGTGCCGACTAGATCAATGAGCAGCATGCGACGCGATGCAACACAGCAGAGAGAAGTAATAAAGTCCAGCCGGTTATTTAATCTGTCATCCAGCCAGTTAACTGCCCACTCAGCATCCTCCAACGAGGCATTAACTGGTGGGGCGGTGTCCAAACTACGCAGTAGCACACGGTCAAATAGGTTTAATGCAATCGTCGTAGTTAAGGCATCCATCTCAGGGCAACATAATAGCTTATTTCTACGTTTTTCGGATTTGAGATAACTCCTTCTTAAAGTAGCTATTCGTTTGGTGACACATCACATCATCCCATTTCCCGCCCACTCAATGTTCTCCAGACAGATCCGGCAGCCGGTGTCACTTTATGTCCCTTCGTAACTTTCCATCAAGCAAAACTGCAAACTTAGTTGATAGTCCCTTCAGCAAGAAACGTGAATATCTCATTGAAGTAAATTCCAATTTATTCATTTACTTCCAATTCAGATGCATCCCTTGGCGTAAATGACACAACCTTCCGCTGACGACGGATACGCCGTAAATATTTTGATGTCGTTGCACCGCGAATGCACGTCATGTGGCATGCGACTCGAAGCTGCTCTAACTCAACCTCGAACTCAAATGGCGCCACCACCATCACAAGGTCAACGTTCGAAACGATCTTCTGCAGGAACACTTATCTGAAGGAACAAATGGAGCGCCCTCAATGCATATCTGCATAGATCAGTGTTGACGAATTATCACCACGTTTCAAATGTCCCTATCAACAAATTCATCAGTAGCCGCCTTACCATCCCAACACACGACGACGACTGCGATAATCTCCATAGTAGGTGGCAAACTAGGGAACCGAAACGGTAGGCTTCAGGTTGATTTCAGAAGAGTTCCTAAGAGAAGGGAAGGCAAAACTCACCTTTAAGCGAAAGCAAAGCTCTAACAAGGTTAGGGAAACAAATGCGAACACTTAGCAACCAGATTCACTCACTTTACGTCACGTAAAACAGTAGAATTCAGCCCAAACACAGACAACCAAGCACTACCAACGATCAAGCAGACCTATGTAGACATGCGCGTTAAACAGAGCCAGTCAATCGCATGCTTCCATTCATCGCAAGATACAACCCAGCAGCTAAGAGCCATCAATTTCCACGAAACACACTTCCACCAAAGGAATGAGATAGAGGCATCGCAAACGCCGTTATGAATTCCAGCCGATTGAAGAATAAACCATGCCCAATTCAAAGGCGTGGATTCTTTACCAACTGACATTACCACATTTGTAGCCTGTAAACGTGGCCCACACGACTTAATCACTTCCGAAACTAACAGACGATCGCATGATAGCAGCAACACCCCACTCCAACTTTACCACGACTATCCTCCATGTTAATTTGTGAGATCGACTTATTCGTCTGCCTTTTCAAAGTCAAACAAAATGTAAAACCGAAGCTGATACGATCGAGGATTTTAACAAATGACGCCAAGATTAAAACTCACCACTAATCAGCACGGCGTTCTGCTTCCATCACAGCCTCAAGCCCCCGCCTCCAACCATCACAGTGACTGCATCCACCATTGGCAACTCGGAATTCACTGGGGTACTGGTCGGAAGGAGGGTTTGGAAGAAGCAAATAGGATCCTTCGCTAATGCATTTGTTTTGGCGCGACACCGAGATTCGTGAATAGTCTTCGCAAAGAAGAGCCCCCAGATCACCTCATTCGTCCGCTCCAGCAAACAATGCGTCAGCCGGCAATATGCGTTCAATTCCTCTTTCTACTGTATACTCTGAACACGGCCACACAGGCATCAGCAGCTCAGCATCACCAGAAAACGGGAACAATCTTGGTACGGAAAAGAGTCTATGGCATGTGAGCAACAACGACGATGAGTGTTGGTGTTTTGCGGCAGTGGCGCGTATTTCACCACTGAGCGCATCAAGCGGCATGCAGTCTTAACAGGAAGCAACTGACATCAATCAAACGCCATTTCCACAACCAACGATACAGCGGACACTCACACACTACGAGAAATTCATTTTGGGAAGGGAGAACACAACAATTCTGCCAAGACGGGTTAAAGTCAGCACATCTCTTCGCCTCCCATCGTGCAGCACTCAGGTCAAAAGCAGAAGCGCGACAAACATAGCCTTTGCGTTGGATCAAACCATCTGTACATCTCGTACATGTAAGGATTTGGGATTACATCGCACTCCTTACCTCCTGCCCCTCACAACGAGGAATGCATTCTGCCACATCGAAGTCCATACACAGCTATCCTCTCCTCTTGATCTTCACGTGTTCGGCATTGCATGCGATACGACACAGAAAGCTAGCATAACACAAAGCAGCCCACCATATCCCTATCCTGGGCGCTCTACAACTCTGTCCCTCGCAACAATCCATTTGCAGTCAATAGGACGACAATGTTCATGCCATATTACGGGAAGGAAAGCAGAGCAGGAAAAGACACAAGGCACAATGCAACGTTCGTAAGACAAGTAGAACAATTTACCCTACCAAGCGATCCGCACGTTCGGCCAGCCAAATGGTAATTAAACGCTTCCAATCAGTGGCACCATGGAAGATGCCGTATCACAGCTCAGCGGGGCAGAGTAAAAATGGAATAGTCGTACCGTGTTATGCCGAATCCGATCCGGTCAAGCACAGCAGATTGAAGCAAAGCAAATAATCAGCGATGACCTGCATCAACATTCCCTCCACAATTTCGTCGAATCATCACTCCATCGATGCATCTAGCCAGCAGACACCACCGCACCAAGCAATGGTGGCATAACCAACCACATACAGTTGCCCCTCCTCGCTTCTCTTCATCTTCATCCCCTCATGACATCCGAACCAATGGCAATGGCACGCCTTCCTCTGAACCATTCAATGCCTTCTTCCTTCCGTCCTTTTTTAAATCGGCAGCCAGAAAACCATCACCCTCAACGCGAACCATCTTTGGGCTGAATAAGCCTAACACCACAGGCCACACTAAGCGCCACCTCGATATGCATAGCCTGGACAACATCCGACGTCCTACACCCGTGACAGTCCGATTCGCGGTAATTTACTTCATTTTAATGCAATGCGACGCAACACGATATGTTGTCATCAGCGCGCAATGACGGATGTTGATGTCGACATTAAACCGACTTAGGGGAAATTAAGGGAGAAAAGATGATGAACGGGGGCGTAATTAAAAGCGAGGTTTTAGGATCACCAACAACAGCAAAGGTATCACTAGTAAACAAGAGCTTCGATGAGGAGAGCGGTGATAGTGTTAGCAGGGCAGGTAGATCAAATGACTGGGTAGGGAAATGTGACACTGGGAATGGTGTAAAAACGATCGCCGCAATTGAAACCATTCATTAACGACGCACTGCACACACACGCGAGCACATACAAAGCGAGATAGGAGACGACAGTCGCAGAAGCACTTGGGAGAACATTACCACCTAGTCGAGGCAGGCCAGAGTCTACACATCGCATCCCATCACAATGTGAAGTAGTCAGCCCGAAAATGAAAAACACCTTTGCAAAAAACCAATCCAGCTCCAAACACTACGCCTCACCTCATGACGTTTACGGCTAAAAGCACTTCAGCTTCCCTTGCCCATTCTTCCATCATCCTCATTGCTGGCCTTCCAAGGCTTGGATAAAATTAGGCCACATACCAGCAGCCACACGCCTCTCCACACTTTTGCCTGGAAACCGTTCGACATCCCACTGAGGTCAATCCATTTCACTCCAGTTAATCCAGTCTAGTTTAAACAACTCCGTACGTTCCAATGTACTCCAATCCAATTGTTTCACGAACACGTCTAAAGCCCTCAGCTCACCCTACTCGGCCAGGCCGAGAGGTGCGTGAGAAAGTGTTCGCATCACCAACGTTTCGTCCTTTGCTGATATTCCAAGAGGCATTGAGATAAAACGGTTAATCGCCACTTGTAAAGCATTAGAGAGCAAGCATTCATTGCAAATACTGGTTAGGCGAAGTTTTTGAAGCCACGTTGAATATCGTCAATCGCCTTTGCCTCATCTTCTATGCCATGATTGCAATGTAGAAAAAAGTCCATAAAACGAACTGCCTCCATCAATGTTAGAGGGCATTGCGCCTCGCAAGATGCAGTATGTTAAGGGCCAATAAGCCCAATCAACGTTAGTGACAACGAGATCTAAATGCCGGAGGATACTAGAAGGCAGCTCCAGCGACCTCCTCGGGAAGAAGCATTTTTTGGAGTCTTGATTTTACACCGACACTCAGACGAGCGATGCAATCCAGCCACAAAGTCTTCTTCATCAGCAAAGGATACAATGGCCGAGTTTCACTGAAATTCCGGATTCGACAACCTACATGGCACACTTTTGACTTGATGGCCAACGCAGAAGAATAACCACTTAGCTCGCTGAGGATGATGCTCAAAGGTAGACGGTGACCACCTGCTACTGCGGGTCAATTGCCTCATGTTAGATCACACCAGTTAGAATACAACACCGTCGACACGGAAGGGGCAGACCAATTCCAATGTTCCGATCCACAACTAAACAACTCGTGAGAACACCCGTCTGCCAATTTCACAGGGGCTTCTCCTTCTCCAAAACGCCACAATCAACGCAACGGCCTTACTGGGAAAGCTTAACCTTCGTCCCAGATTCCTTGCTTCTCAACATCTTGGAGCGCTTTTACTGTCTCAACCCAGCACTCGTGCCGCAAAGGAAAGCATGCGATCGATCCACACGGCCAGATGGGCAGAGATTTGTACGACCATGGCCAAAGCTCTGCATCCCCTCCCAGCAAAGTAGTGCTTCATTGCACAAAATGTACTCCCAGCACATCCAACTCGCCCCATTCACGTCCTAAACACGCACCCAGATCCGTTTATTCTCTTCCTCCTTTTAACAGACTCAATTATGAATTGATCGCTTTCCACGCTGGTCTCGGGCAACCCCCAAAGGATAGATCTTCAATGACACTGATCTAAACGTCAGCAAAATCTTGGACTTCCCTAATCCCAATATCTGTCGCAATCTTCAATGATCGCGGCTCTCAGTTCACTCCTGGGTTATTACGAAGTCCACACTGACGGGGTCGTATTCAGCCGCACTATACCCTCTTGCTCAAAATTCGCTCTATCATGAATAAGATGAAGCACGTCCAATTCGCCAGCCTTTCCTCCGCCTCCTTACAACGATAGAAATGGTCTGCCACTTCAGGCCTTTTCATCCTCTTCCGCATGTTTGTACACATCCTTCCCCTTTCACCACATCTACCGCTCAGCTACAGCAACGAAAGCGGTTGTCCAACACGCTCAAGGCCAAGAAATCGGGCAAGATGAAATTGAAAGCAGACCGTTGGATCGCCGCTCCTGGCAAACGATACAGAGAAAGAAGGAAGAGCCGTATCGACAGGGAGAAGTCCGCACATCTAATGGCATCGTAGAAACGCAACAACCACTGTAGCCCTGACATAGAATCAAACCAGCTCTAATCATATTACGGAAAATGGGTTAGAGCTACTTAGGTCTCGTTTCTGACTCCTAGTTTTCTATCCCTCTCCCAAGGGGAGACAGTCGGACACCTCGAATTTTAAACCTCACTCCTTTTTAACCTCATCCTGGTTTCGGGCATTGGATACGAGAAGACAGAAAAGTGATATGAACGATATAGCAAAATCCACCACCTGATCCTCCCGTTGGGGCAATGACTCCATCTCTTGCAGTAACCAATTGACAGTTAATTGGCAGCCAACTGTCGCATAGACCAGAAAAGAGAAGGGAATGGGAGCAAACAAAGCAGTGCCCCAATTCGCTTTTGATTAATGGAAAGAGGAGGATGAAAAGCAGGAAGAATCTGCCAAGCCTAAGGAAACATGCAAGCTCTTTTCAAACCAGGATTCCCCACTTCACATCAAGCTGCCGCAAGTGGACCTTGTAGGAGACACCTATCCCAGTGGCAGAATCAGGAACATCGTCTCCTTGGATTGCCTCAGTCTACCTCTGTTTCTTACACGATTCAGGCAGGCCCCCAATCATGCCTTTACCAGAGGACAGCGAATCGAGAAAGACCGACCGCATGTTGTTTACGTCCAAACACTACGATTGAGTAATCTGTGCGAAGCCGATTACGGCATGCATCAACTTCCACACCAGTCTACCTCTACTTCTTACACGATCAAGGCAAACCTTCACCATGCCTTATCCAAAGGAGCTACAGTGGGAGCTTCATTTGAACCACCATGCAAACAGTTACTGTCACATTCATCAGGAGGGGTGTAATAAGGTTGAACGATTATTATCAGTGACGTGGTGGAGGCCTTTGCATTGGTCCCGTTCTGAAGGCAGGTCGCCGCATCGATCCTCTACCCGTTCTGTATGTTGAATGTACAGCACCACGACCACCACCACTACCACCCCTAACATCACGTGCACCGAAGGCGGAGGGTCGTTCGTATCTTTGCGGGGGAGAAATGTTGTACCGGGATTTTTGACGAGGATGTGGGGACACTACGACAGGTGCGTTTCGGTGTGTCGGCATACGATCAGACCGCCAAGCATCTCTGTCATACGAGCGGCCGCCCTGTCGACTTCCATGGACTGGTAGCTCTTCGTAAGGTTGCTGCCGTTCGCTGCGATATTGTTGGTAATCACCTGATATGGCAAGGAAAACCGACGTAACCCATCACCCTGCATCGTGTACATTGATGTTAAGTCATCGCACGGCGGTTAAGGATAAATACAACACAGCAGCATGTAATGCATTTGACGCTCTTCAGCTTTTAGTCCTACTGAGAAGCCTTCCTCAAATTTCTCTACCCAGAAGTCCACACTATTACGGCAATTCATGATAGAACAAAAACTATGAATTGGCACAGTTGAAACTACGACTCCACTACCACAAAGTGTTTCAAAGCTTGACATTCGGCATAAACCCTATCATTACCACATGCTGACCAGCATTCCCAAATGCAAATTTCTGGATCCAATTTCAATGGATTTTGAAGGGCACACGTATGTCCAGCAAATACCGAGACCAATCTGCTTTCTTCACGCAAGCGTAACCGTGTTCCCTTAACATTTCCTTCAATCACCGCGGCTTCATCACATTGGGGTACCTTGCTTTAGTCCACAGCCACATTCAAGATTCACACATAAAACCTGGCAGCCTACACATAAGGATCACATGAGTCTCTGCACTTGACGCGAAGGGTGGGACAAATTGCGCATAATCGACGGCGGAACATCTTGTCAATAGTGCACTGGCAGGCAAGGTTCTTCAATGCTCCAAGATGCAATTTCGTAAGCCATCTTCCAATATTCCAAACTGAATTTTGATGCAGAGCAGCATCCAGCAACCGACAACTGTCGCTATCCACTTATGGCACAACAATTCAGCACGTGGGCGTAACCATCTCACAACCAAAATGGCAAATGTGTCGCCTTCACAACACTCCAGTTCCGCTTCTTGGGAAAGCTTGTGCGATCCAAGAGACGTAACTAACGTCTAATCACTGGTGCTTTTCGATCTCTGATGAGAAGTGAATAAATCCATGTTGACAATCTCATTCACTGACAAATTTGGGAAATACAGAGCGGCTCAGTCGTACACTTCAATTCACCATTGAGCACAGCCGAGTGGCAAGCATAAACATCAAGACCCCGTGTTGGATATCCAGAATAGCACTTCAAAGGAGCTAGTTCGGTTAAACAATAAACCGAAACCAATCAGGAGTCATGCTTTCCTCCCGCTGTCACTAATATTTATGGCTTTAAAAACATCCTACAAGAATAAAACGGCCGCAGAACAAGCAGCCAGACGACCACACATCAAAAGCCACATCGCATCCCACCTTCAACGTAGCGATTGTTGACGCCGGCTGATGTTGGAAGAACAAACACGTGACCACTAACGGCACCATTTACCGAAGTTTCTGCTTCAAATGACTTCAATGCACTTTATGACAATTCTAACGTCCTAAAAAAAAGCTTGACGGTCCATTGATACAAAGAATGCAAGCAATAAAACTTACCCCTCGGATCGTAACGGCGCTCTCTTTCTATCACAGACTCACGTCCACGGCTCCGTTCCTCGTAACACCCACGACCAATATTCGCGACTCGGAAGTCAACAGAGTACCGATCGGTAAGAGGGTTTAGAGGAAGTGGACTTAGAGCCCTGTGCCGGTGAAGTCGTTTTGGCTCTGCATCGAAATCCGTGGATGACCGTCTAGGAGGATAGTCAGAAACTAGACGGTTGGGCTGTAGACCACGGCTTCTACAAGAATTCTTATTAGTCTGATAAAGAAAATCTTACCTCCCAGTCCACATGGCGGACTGAATATAGCCTCCATCATTCTGAGATGCCCCGTAACGCCGTGGTCCAAAGTCTCGTCTGGTACCATTGTTGAGAGACTCCTCTCTAAACTTGGGCCGGTACTCAGTGTAGAGATCATTTCCTCTGAAATGACGGAGAGACACATTGTTGTGACCGCCCCGTAGAGATCTTCCGGAGATGCCAAGCGGAGACCGTGAGCGCCGGCGACTCAAGTTAATGCGACTGACTGGAGGAACCATGGTATGGAAACAGAAACCAGCATGGACGAACAAAATATTATAACAAAAAAAATTGATTTTTGCAATTGTAGTACTTAAGCTCTAATATTGAAATGTCAAGTAAAAAGCTACTACTTTTGTCTAAAAATTTCCTAATTGAATTTTTTATTACCGTGTGTAGACGGCTAGCCGGGATTTTACATGTAATAGCCAAAGCTAAAATGGCACGAACATCAGCAGCATGTTTTGCTTTGAATTTTCCATCAGTTGCGTATTTTGTACGCCGATGATAAGAATCGTGCTATTTGGATATGGAATCACCTGGACGGCCCATCAGTTCATGCGTGCAGTACACTCATGAAGAAGTGGATTTCTATCAAGTAGAAGGCATTTCATTAACTGATGATTTGGAAGGAGTTCGTATAAATGCAGTGGGTTGTGAATGCAGCAACATTTACGTTGATGGCGGTGTCTTTCTACTGTCTCATTGTTTGCCTCCTCCATTGTGGTTCAGGAAGGGAACGGAGCACAGCGTAAGTGGGCATCTTATGATTGACTCTCATCAGCATATGCGAATTAGCCTTTGACACGTAGTAGTATTTGTTACACGGGTTGATTCTTTCATTCTTTTAATGTTTTGCACCAAAGCCTCATAATATTGGCTGCATTTAAGATCATGTACTCACTATGTGGCCCCTACACGTCTACAAGACATTTACTACTACCATTTGATAGGGCATGACGTGACTAAGGCAATTAGTGACGAGGCGCGTAGATCTCTTCCTTAACCTTCATGCGCATAGAAACCACAGGTTGATTTGATTTTGTTATCGACTCCTGATAAGTAAGTTAAAACAAGTAGCAATTGCTAGACCGATTGGCAAGAGATACTTGCCTTTAAATTTGACAACAATAATCAAGCAGTATCGTCAAGAGTGTATGTGCTTTCATTCTTCAAATTAATTTACACTCCCACCCACGCTCATGTAAGACTATGACAGGCGATTCCATGCGGAATGGCAACACTTACTAACCCCTGTGCCCGGTAGATCAAACTGGCCAGGTGTTGCATTATAAAGGCAAACCTAGTGACAGTCTTTCCTCCATTAATACTGATTTAGTGGCATTAGGAGGAAAGTGCCCCCAAAGTGCCCGCAACACGCTTATTGAACAGTGATTTTTTTCAGAACGCGAATCGTCATTACCGCTCCTGCCCATAGAAAGCATAAAATGGAAGTTTCTGAACCACACTACACTTCAATTAAGTTGGAATGAAACGGATTTGTCCAACATCGGAGTACACTACATTGAGGCCACCGCAGCTCCAATTAATGGACTCGGTGACACCACTCATGAAGAAGCAGAGGTCGAAACTGAAACTATCACATTTTATGGATTGCTGTCCAACACCGATTACAAATTGACCTTATATGCACATGGAAGCAAGAGTCCCGTATTACATCGAACAATTTACTTTACAACGGGGCCCGATGGTGAGTCTACTTCGACTCATATCCATTGCATTGCATTGCATGCATTCAGAGCTAAGTCGAAAAGATGGCGTGAACTTGACAGCGTAGGTAGAGGTAAAGGACCTTCACAGCTTTACTGGTGTTACAGCGTCTAGCGCTGCATACGATGCCATCAATTTGAAAACCCATTACATTGCCACTTGGCAACACCTTAACATTTTCATCTCACTAATCGTTTGACAGCACGTCAGCCTTAGGAAGTGGTCACATCAGAGACAAACTAAGCTGGAGCGAGGCAAATCGAATCACTCGCTCCAGTGAGATGCTCAAGCTTTATGCTGTTTGACTTGCACATACACGCGAAAATGTGAATAAACTGATCATATAGGTTGAAAGTCCGAACGTGAGGAGTAAGTAACCCTAATACGTAGTAGACCGATCATTTCAAATATTACATCTTGGGGACAATCACAGTTAAGTTCTTTCCCTTCTGCTACTGCCACTGCCACCACTGGCATGACGTTAGGTGTAAATGCACCACATTCCGTTGGCTAAGTGAAACAGACTGCTTGCACCACGCTTGAGGTATAATGCCTTCTTTTTTTCTTCAAAAGGTGGCGAGAGCACCTCTACAACAAGGCCGACTGGTAACCTTAATTTGTTCCGGATGCACTGGTTTTTGTTGCTTGCATTTACACATAAACTTCAATAACAAAGTATACTCAGGCGAAATGTTCGTACATACAGCGACTCATAAACCCTTCCCCCAGTCCACTACACGAGTTGAATATCACGTCTTCAAGGACGGCTAAACCTCAAGCAGACATAATTGAGCTAACGGCAGTGTCACTCACCCACTTTAACTTCTCAACGTGTATAGTTGCACATTTCTCACTTGAACATATCACCGTCGACGCACTACGGCCCCACAACTCATGCGAAGCGACTGTGGTGGCAATTGGGGAAGAAGGCAACTAGTGCGGATGATTATGCTGTGCAATCTCACCTCCAACCATACTACTTACTACTACCCCCTATCCGTATCGGTGTGTCCTGTGTCATAGCATGAGAGAATTCGTTGAGCAAACCACAAAGAGGGAGTCGTCAATGCTCGTCATTGCACAGTTTACACATGCGCCATGTTCATCCCCTTTACGATTTTGTTGAAAGCATTCTTTTTTCGTAGAAGGGAAAGAAGGTGCTACCTCAAGTGGCGCACCTGCATGGACTTCCACAATCTCTGCAGTCCTACTTGCTTACATGGCGGTGGTGCTTACTTGAACTCTTCCGTAAGTCCGAGCACATTACCCACCATTTCATCTAACATGCCCCAGATCTTGCGTTTATCGAGGCAATCTATTCCATCACAGGTTTGCACGGAGCAGGGATTGTATCAGTCGCCAAGCATTCGTACCTGCCTCACAATAATGTGATTTCTCGTAGTGGATACCTTCTGAGTGTTAACTAATTGACTTCCCAATGTTTGATCTTCACTGAAATATTTGATGCAATTGCGGTGATTGGAAAGGGGTGTACTGCTGTAAGCGAAGTGGGGTACAACTTTTGAGCTCCATTTGCCTCATGGCCTAAATAGACTTGTGCATTCATCACAAAGGTGCTCCAACGCACGCAACCAAATTTGGTTCTCCCAGACAGTCTAAGCACGGCAAATGTGATATGAAGATGAATTGTAAAGTCATATGATACAAGTTAATGGGTGGTTGAAGGTGTGGGTTTCATTAAAATCAACGTTTGTTCTCCTATTTACAGGTTCTGTTAGAGTGTGACTTCAAAAGTAATCATATTCTTGCAAATTTCATTTGGCAATGTAGAACTGTTGGGAAGGATGAAATTATGTGGTCACGAATGCGGGAGATTGCAGGACTCAAGTAGGTATGCATTGTACATTGACCACGTCAAGGTGCCTCTTGCAAAACGTAAGCGGATTGAGGGTGTAGGAGGAAGAGAGCACGGTGTTGCTTTGCGTTCTTCTGCATTTTTCTGCTTTGTGTGTCTTTACGTCTTATCACTCCACCTCTTCGTCACTGTGTGGCCAAAACGGAACTGCCTGACTAGATAGAACCATTTGACTCTCCTTACAACACAGGTACATTTCGTTCTGAAGTCCAGATAATGCACTTCAAATGTCGCCACGCTAACCGTTAACCGACACGAGAAATCGAAGTTACACACTCAGGTAATGCGACAACTGCCCCATGAGGCAGTGCAAGGAAAGCGCCACACGGCCACGGTGGAAGCACTTCAATTCTGCTAGATCCGAGCAACTGCTTCATGACATAGTCGTCATCTGTCACTAAACCTCTACAGAGCCTCATGATAATGAAAGCAATGCTTGAAAAGAGAGTCCCTTGAAACGGGCAGATGTACTGCAAGTAATAACCTGCGGGTTTATTGCGACATAGGGAATTATTTTTAGAGGCATGAGGAGGTCTCTGCCACTGCATTTGGCGCATGAATTTGTTGACACTGTCCAGGCGACTTGTACTAAATTAGTAGGTGTTCTTCTGAACGGAAGACACACCTAAGCCATTTTAGGCAAATTCAATTCCTTCAAAACCCACCACCAACAACAACGACATTCTTGTGTGACTCCTGCTAGACTGCGTTAAATGAAAGGAACTAGACTGAGGCAGTCCGTCGATTAGAGATTGTTCCTCCACTGGTACTTCCTATGCACGGCTTCATTCCTTTCCTTATTGTGATTATCGTGTTCTGTAACACATGTGAGCGCCGGTTCTTTGGTTGACCCACTCGATAGTTCGCATGTTGTCCTAGCACTACGCCTCTACCTAGAATTCCACACTGCGGTGAAAACTGCTACCTTGCCTCATCAGAGGTAGCCATTCTTGGAGTGAGGATGTACTGATCCAATGTGTCTCTTTCAAATGCTCAAGTTAAACTGATAGTGTCACTGCAGCTTTTGCATAGAAATCGCCTTTGTGCATTTGCAACAGGACGAAGTGTTTGTAACTGCACAACAGGCATTAAAATCAGCTGTTGTTTTCATAAATGCTTTTCTGAGGCTAATGAAGCAAAGTCGCTTATAATTCAACACATTGTCTGCTGTTACATCAATTCTCCAAAGGAATATTCATCTACAAAGTGGGTTTATTAAAACACCATAATTTTCGAATGATGGAGTCTTGATGGAGCTAAGAGGACCTTCATGTTGAATGTAGGTAGAAGGTTGCGATCTTGCGTGGGGAGTAGGGAGATGTAAGCCCTAGGAATCAGCTGCTTAAAAACTCAATCGCCTGTTTAAAAGCAACATCATTACGAATTGCAAATTCAGCCTTTTGGTCACAACATTGAATATCTGCGTTGAATACTGAAGGGAGTTCCTTCTCACTTGTAGCATCATCTCCCTCCGCAATGAGCACGGGATGGCACGAATGGTCGCGCTTCTTAATAATTCGCATTTTCCTTTGCTATACATCGCTCTCCGCAGATGGGTGCGTACTGTGGAGCTTCACTTTTATGACTAGACTTTCACAGTTTATGAAGCGAAACATGAAAATTATATGTAGGTGGGTTAAGCCGTGTTAATCAAAGCTTGCAATGACTTTGCAATTCAGACAGACATTCCACTGACACTCGAAGTACTCCGCAGTTTGAATCATGTCAACTTTCATCCCTCATGTCTACTCCCAACAGCCTTACTTAGTCGGGCATTTCAGGAGACGCGTCAGTAGTGAGAAGGTAATGTGTGTGGTATCTGTTAGCTCACATCTTGACACTGGAACAGTGGGAAGCTCTTTAACGAACTTTGCTGTAGCAAGTCTCACTAACTGCCTTGTGTGCTTGTTAGTAAACTGGATCAAAAGAATATTATGGGCAGTAGTCATTGCTGAACCATAAAGTGATACAAAAATGCTTCTCTTTACACCACACTATCTCCTCCCACCTGCGATTCTTTGCCGCCTTAACAGTGAACTGGAAATTAGGCGTTGACGGCGTTAGCAGCATTCAGGTAGGTGGATGAGAGAATCACCACGACCAGAAATGAAGACGGATGCCATGACAAGCGTTGACATCTGATCGCTTACTCCGACAAAAGCTATTATGTAGAAGAAGTGAGTTAGGGGGTTTGTAGTTTGGAATTTTTGGCTCACTCTCAGTTCCGCTTCCATGATTCAGTTCCATTTTTGAAATCATGCGGAACGAGACTTGCAATTCAAAGGTTCTTTGTTGTGACCTGCCGTTGTCCACTCCTCCTCCTGGTCTCAAACGCTGCATTCGGGCCTCGGTTAATGCTGTCTTTATTTTCGATATGCATCGAGTAATTTTCACATTCATTTGCTTTTCTATGAAGATTCTACCTCTAACAAATGGTCTACATGAACCTCCCCACGAGTAGAATCCTTGTGAATACCAACTTCAGTAACCTCTCAAGTGCTTTCACTTCCCTTCACACTTATCAGGTATCGCTTTAATGCAACAGAGCTATACTGAGTTTGATTTCGTTAATAAGGCAAGTGTTCTGATTCATTTCCACTGATGAGAAATGAAATTCCAGATTTTAAGCTTGTAAGATTTAAAGATTCACAACTGATCCGATAGATATGAAATGACTGTCAGCTACCTGTTCAACCCCTCCCACCGCCAATTCAGCTGGAGGTACAGATGTTGCAGGTCATGGAAGGAGCCCCCTTCTTTCCAGCGTCAATAAAAGTACAAAGTGGTCCCTTGATAGATTTTGCTTCGTCAAAACTGAAGAGGCTTTGACGAATCAGTGTAACGCCCAACAGTGGAGTGATGAGAGAATCAATGAAGTCATCTGCAGAAATGAGGAATTTGCCTTTTACAACAGAGTCCACAATCAAGCGCATGAAGTGGGAGAAGGTTCCATGCCTTCTACATCCATGTCCACGCCAATCCAATTTCCTCTCTCATAACACCAGATTCGACAAATTCAATGGAAGAAGTGGATAGGGAAAACGAGTACAGGGTTTATCGGGGCGAGGGTCCACAACCGCTCTCAGACCCGCAGGGCGTCAACTCCGTCACCAGCCTTGAATTGTATTCGTACCTTCCCTCTGAAAAGAACATTAAAACAATGCGATTATTACATTATATTTCAAAATTATGCAGCCTAAAATTTTCACACCAAAGCAATGGTTAGAGGATTTTGAGAAGCATTTATACTTAAAAAAAGCTGAGCATATATGCAGCTATGTTTGACTAATTTTCTGTAGTTTACTAGTAGCAAAGCAATAATGGGATATTGGGCATGCGGATTTGAAGAATTGTTTTTAAAATATAACTTAAATGTTTCTTTTTTTGCCTGAATTACAAATGTTTTCGCATTTTAAATCAAATTATTCAAAATGATGTTTCGCGTAAAATTTTCCCGCAATGCAAATATTATTTAAGGTACAAAGGAATGCAAGCCTTTTTGCATTGAATACAATTTGATTTCACTCAAAACTATGCATCATTTCAATACCGCTACCTATGCCTTTGCATATACTACGTGTAAGGCGAAAACATTTACCTAATGTGGTTTTACCAACCTGATTATAATGCGTGGACATCTATCTACTTCATTCGCTAATTATTTTAAGCAACGGTGTAAGCTCAGTCTTCGCAAAGTTGCAACCGGCTAAAGCACCTTGAAGAACAGGCGTTATTGCTGTGTCGTAACGGCATTGCTCGAAAATCATGACATGGTTCCACATTTTAAAGAGCACATGTTCCCTCCTACTTAGCTTCGTGCATGGCGGTCGTCCAGATCATTTTTCCACTTTGAATATCGCAGATTAACTGGTGCTTAAACGATAGGTCACGATATTTTAACCCACTCCTTTGAACGCTCTTGCATGTGAGGTGACATCTGAGAGCAGCATCACCATTACATCCAGTTGGAATGTAGTATCCGCAGTTCCCCTCTATCGGCGAACTGAACTGTGGATGGAGGAATGCATTAGCTAAAATATTTCAGATCAGAGCTTGCAGTAAAGTTGCACAATAACGTCCAACTGCATTGCAGTCATTTTCGGGCGTATTCAATGCAAAGATGTGGAAGCACATTAATTCGCATTGTAGGAGCACGTGTCAATGAGGCATTCATCTAAAATGAATGCATGCACGACTGATATGTCTTGACTCATCCACACCAGATTGTCGTTATTGTAAACAAACTGGGCACACGCTTCGTTGTGTTCCAATGACCTGAATTGCTAGGCCATGGGGCATGGGTGGGTTCCATTCTCTAGTCGTTGTTTATAGTGTGTCGGGTGGGGTGGAAATCGGCGAAGGGGTACAGGAGGTGGCACTTGGTCAAACGGTTTTTCATCCGGTATTCACAATGTCCTGGTCAATATGACAACTGCTTGATTTGACTACTGCACCAGTCTTGTACACTGAGAAGGAATAGATGCTGCAATTTATGCACATCGTGAGATCACCAACACGCATATCGGAAAGCTCAGTCTCCAGGCTCATCACCTCGACAGGTGTGAACTGTAGGTGAACAATCAGTGGAATTGTGTCCGCGTTATTTGCCTTCATTTAAGGTTCCGCCTCAGCCAGTGTCGAAGCAGCGGAAGTTTCCTCGTAGCAATTCAAATGAGGCATTGCAATTTGTCTTCGGACAGCCTTGCAATGGGCCAGTGAGGTGGATTAACAACTTCCAATCTAGGCGTGTCGAAACAGAAGCATTGTGCGAGAAAGACACTTTTGGCATTTGCTCGACCATCAGTGATGCTATGCTCGCTCTGTCGCAGTGTGGACCTCAACACGTGAGGACGTGCGTGCGATGGACCAAGTAATTTGTTAGTGAAATGATTCGCTTCCCACGATATGCTTTCCATGTGCTGTCAAGTTGTCCTAATATGCGCCTGTTGTATTGTTATCTGCCGACTTCCACTAGATACATAAAGAAGTTGAGGTGGGGACATAACATTTTTCTTCCTTCACCGAGAGAATTGTTGGTAGGGTGGAAATGGGACGGGTCCTCAGCCACATAAGAGATGTCCGCCCTGCCAAATTCGATGATATCCTTTGCAAGTTCATCTCGCTTATCCCCCTTACTAATCGATCATTACTTCCTCTACTTCAAACTAATAAATACATTGGCATTTCCTTCACATCATGCGCAATGCACTGAAGTTGAAACCCATTACACAGCCATCTATCCATCCACCCATCCATCCATCAATTCATCCTTGTGCCTCCACTTGTTCATTTACAATCCATCTACCAATTCACTGCTCCATTCTGCACATGTTCATGCCTTCAGTAATCCCAACTCATCATATTTTTCACTGTACATTCATCTGCCGTTCAAATAATTAACTTTTCTATCATTGCACGTATATTGTTAACCCGGTTCCAGAGCTTCGTTTCTATTCTACACAAACACCTCACTCCCCTACTCGTCGCCATTTCAATACTATCAACCTCGCCATATTTCTCCAATCCATCCTTGCTCTCACAATGATCCTTGACTCGTCACGTCCCACCGTCGCATTTCAACTAGCGAAAAGTGAACCTTCTCCACATATACATTGCCAGCGACTCCACTCAAGAGAAGGTGTTTCAGCACCGTCAACCAGTTCTTACATGGACCAGGCATGGACGATTAATTAAATTCATGGTAAAAAACAAACAATTGTTTGAATACAGAAGCAGACGCGGGGATTTGTTTAAACCGCGCCAACTTCAAGGCACCCCGTACAGTCGGCAACTTATAAGTGGGAGGTTGCAGAAGCAACTGTGTATTTAACCAGTTGGACCTTTACTACAAGGATCCACTCCAGTGCAACTTCCACTGCAATGGGATATGATGAGACGAATGGAGTGGCAAAGCCTTGTGTGGCCTTTTATTCGGTGATAGCAAGCCAAAAGTAGGTGCGTCTCATTACACGGAGACATTGAATAAACCCCTCATTGCATCTCGTGATACAGACTCATCGCCTGCTACTTGGGCCAACAACCAGTCGATCCTCTCGGCTGCGCCTAACAAGAAATGTGATAGCAAGGCAGTTAAATCTACTGCATTCACTTGGTTGCTTTGGTTCAGCAATCGCCCATCACCCACCTCAAAATTAAACAGGCACGTTCACATACGCCTCTTTTAATAGATCAAACAAACTTAGAGAAGGTGAACTGGTCGAATTTATTCCCACTTGCCACGCTTGAAGATGCTTCACACCCAACCACTGCGTCACGTTGTCCCGCTCTTACATGCAACACTCTTTGGGTATTTGTCGACCAAACACTGGTGAAGTTAAGGTCGTCTTTGCATGAGAGGAAACAATTCTCGATTAATGCCTTCTGCTAGATGAAGAGTACTAGGTACTTACAAACAAAAACACGGAAGGACACGCAGTTTATATTCATCGCAACATCATTTGTGTGTGGTTGAGAGTATGAGTGTTTGGAATATCAAGCTATGCAGTGTGGTTTGTTGATGGGCAGGGAAAGTGGCGAAACTAATGAAGAACGAAGGAAGTGGCGTTTGCCTTCGTGCGATTGCCCTGCATTCAACTCGTCCATTCAAGAAGCTGTTCACTCCTCTACTTTGTCAGCATCACCACTGTCCCGAATACAACTGCAAAGCGAAATTGAGCAAGGTGACACAAAACGCAGCTAACGTTGCCAACAAAACCTAAGTGGTCAGATTTTATTGTGTCTTATTTCGTCTTTAGGGAAGTCTCAAGACGCTACGATATAGTAAAAGGAGAAATAAGAAATCAGGCCTAATGCTACAAAATATTGTTGGTATTAAAATATTTCCCGTACTGCAGTCGTTGTATGTGCCAAATACGTATTTGGACACTTTATTCAAATTATTATTGGATCGGTCATCAAGATAACCTAAAAGAGCTTGTAAGAAAGCTTAAAAACACACAACCTGTATTTATATTATTCAAAAGCATCAGACCTTGATAGTAAATAAGGTTTTTCCTTTTCATTTTTTATAAATAAAAAATTGGAGGAAAATCTAGTATTGTCCAGACACTACACTGTTATACTTTACATGTTTCAAAAGCAATACAATAGAGCATTAATTTATTTGTGCATGGATATGCCCTTTTGACTTATACGTTTGCTTGAACTAAGGTCATTAAGAGATGGACATGTTCTCTAGCCTGCATCTCACTGACTCACTTTATCACGCTGACTTTCCTTAAAAAGGTGCCAGAATTGGCAAACACACTAATGAATAAAAAAACTCATTTTCGCGGTGTGTAAGCTTGAACTCAACTCAGCACTGGCCATCAGTCGACATTCATCAAGTTAAGCTCCTTTAGGTTCAGAGTTTGGTGCGAATCCAATTGACAATCATTCGTCGAGCATGCTCCCACAGCTCGGTTTTGAACACTGCACTTAAAGTATTTTTCAAACCCTTCCATGTGCCCTCGACATTCCAATCATTGAACCTCAACCATTTTCCAAGTATGTAAAAATGGTGGCGATGAAGGGTCAATGCATGGCGGAACCCATTCGGTCAAGATGAAGTTCAACCTACCATACACCGGTGTGTTTCTGAGGGAGAATCCGTCCGAGTTGGTTAGATTCAGGTAGTAGTACTCATCATTTTTCTAGCCTGTTGTTGCACAGTCATGTCCATTTTCACAGACAAATTGCATCGCCTCTGATGTGGTCAACAGTTTGGACGAACTCTATCGAGTTGGAACATTCTTTCAAATATCCGAGTGGGATGGTATGGGTATGAAGAATAGCATGCTCGTGATTGGCCACCGCAGGTGTGCGTTTTTGTCTGTTCGTCTTTAGCTTTAATATTGTTGTTAAATAACTGCCCTCTTGGAATTTGTAGAGTCCAAATCGTGAAGTGGTTCCTGACATCGCAGCAGATGCCAATGTTGATTCGGTGTTAGGTGATGAAAAACCAAGTGAGCTATTCATTATCTTCTACTTTCTTGCTTATTTTCGTTGTAAAGCATCGACTTAAAGATGTGATCCTTATCAAGAGTGGTGTGTTTGTTGACCACTTTCCTTGTCACGAGTTTAGGCCGACTGCCGAATTTGTTGGCTGGTCGACCAATATTGGGAGTTTGTGATGTTCCCATTTTTGGCTATGGCTGCTTCACTCGTCCCTTTTTTAGCATTATGTGACCTTCGCTTTAAAAGCAAGACATATCCGCCCTATTATTAAGTGACAAATTTGTGGATGTATTGTGTGCTTCACTTCCTGTTGGTGAGGAGCGATTTACTGATTCCCCACGGAGGTGATTGCAGCTTCGAAAGAGGTAGAAAGGGATGAGGATGGGACGTCTGCTCCCAAAGCAGATGCGTCCTCATTGCTGTCTGGTGAAGGACACAAGGATGACGGGAGTGACAAGGAGGCGTTTTCGTCACCCTCCGCTTCAGATGGTTCTTATAGGCGAAGGCTGATATCTTCTGCCTACGCATGACGCTGCCGCACTCAAGATGGGTTGTTATCTGATCACACAAAAGAGATTTGCCGGTATTGGTCAGGCCGTAGAGCACAATGGCATTTGTTTTATCCTCGCAATTCACAATGGTGCGTAGGGATCAACACTATTGCATTAGCTGTGAACAGGTCCTAGAGCCGCTTGCGACTTTCCACTTTTCTTAACATGCGCAAATGCCGGGTTCGTGAGTGATACAAAGTGAAACTTCTTATTTGGAATGGGCACGTCTTAAGCAAAGTCCTTCAGATTTATTGACTACCTTAAATCCTGTTCTGCGTGACCACTGCAATGTAGGTGAGGCAGAAGTTGTCCCTTGCGAAGGCTTCGCTTTAGCATTACATTGACAGCAAGCCTAGCAGAAAGGAGGTAGTCTCATCAGCACTGTCACTCTTATTCCAACCCTATTTACAAGTCAACTTTGGCATGGATTCGTATCCCCATCTCTATTCTCACCACTTCATCTGCTTATTCTATTGCGGATAAACGAACTCTTGCATCAAACCTTCATATAATTTAGTTACATTTAAGCTTGTATCCTCAATTTGTGACCCTTTCACGTTTGCACAATATTTCCTACTGACATTTGCTAGAACATGACTTTACTTAGGCGTTTAGTGACGAGGCTCGTCGATTTCCTCTTTCTTGAACCTCATGCCCTAAGATTCCTCAGGTTGATTTGGTTTTTGTTACAGACTCCTGACATATTTACCTCTCAATTCGACAACAGTAATCAAGCAGCATCGTCAAAAGTGTTCACCGGTTTTATTCTCTAAAGTAATTTACACACAATAATGTAATGGGCGATGCCATGTGGTATGACAACACTTACTAACCCCTCCTCCTGGCTGATCAAACAGGCTAACCGTTGCATCTTAAAGGCAAACCTAGTGACATTCTTTTCTCCATTATTACTAATTTCGTGACGTTAGGAGGAAGGTGCTTTAAAAAGGGTCGCAGCCTGCTTAATGTACAGTACTGTTCCTCCTCAAATTCAGTTTCAACAGCTTCATAGTTCGGAACCAAATTTTTCAAGACAACATCCGATAGGGGACCGCTTGGACTTTCGAAGCATTAAATGGCCATTATTGAATCTCTTTACCCCTTAATAACGTTAGGATGAGAAGAGTTTAACAAAAACCAGAGCATATCGCATCGGATCAAGTGCTGCAACATTGTAAAAAGCTGGCCCCACTACTTAAAAAGTAATGGGGTCGAAAACCGGAAATATCACCGTTTATGGATTGCCTCCCAGCACCGATTACCAATTGATCTTGGAAACAGTTCGGCCTAGACGTACTCCTTTGCATAGCACAATTTACTCTACAACAGGACTGGATGGTAAGTCTACTTCGTCTCATATCCATTGCATTCCATTGCCTGCATCCAGAACTAAGTCGAAATGATGGCTTGAACTTGACAGCATAGGTGGAGGTAAATGGGCATCACAGCTTTCACTGGTGTTACAGCGTCTCGCACTGCATACGGTGCCATCAAGTAGAAAACCCATTACGCTGCCACTTGGAAATGCCCTATCATTTCCACCTAACTAATTGTTTAACAGCTCAAGTGAATATCATGGCAGTAGCTATCGCGGAATCACAAAGTGACACGAAAATGCTTCTCTTTACACCGCACCATCTACTCCCACTCGCAATTCTTCACCACCCATCAACATGCACGAATGTCAGAATTGTGGCGGATACGAAGTGGTGCTCCTGATTCGGAAATGTGCAGGTCATTTGCGCATTTCTTTCAAATTTATTGACTACTTTGAATCCTGTCCCACATAACCATTGCAATGTAGGTGGGGTGGAGGTTTACTTTTGCGAAGATCTCACTTCACCAGCATATTGACAGCGAATCTGACACAGAGAGGAGGCAGTTTACTCAGCACTGTCTCTCTTGTTCCAACCTCACTAAAAAGCACATGCAAAAATCAACGCAACATTTTTGAATATAGCTGTATCGCTCCTGGATTGCTATACGTGGTGTGGAGATGCTGTAACGGAAAATGAGATCGAGAGATGCGATGCCATGCGGAATGGCAACACTTACTAACCCTTTTTAGCAATCCATTTCAGCCTTATCGCCTACGCTCATTAAGCCCGCTATTCAACCCGGCACTTCCCACGTCACTACATCACTAATTGCCATTGCGGTGATAGATTGCTGTGGCCATTGTGCCACCAACGCTAAACAGACATTCATGAATGGCACTTTTGAAGTAATCCAACTTCACCGTGGACGAGTGAAGCTAATGTTTGTTGGTGAAAAATCTACATTTACCAACATTTTGGTGCTACGATATTCAAATAGCCTGTTCCCGGGGAACCGTTGAAACAGATGATCTTGTCCTGTGTGGTTACCTCCAGCTAATTCGCATCACTGGACCCCCGCCACAACAGGAAGATTTAGTTAAATAGTAGCTAGGACGTAGAAAACTGAAGAATTGCTATCATTACACTCACAACTTTGTTCAGTCCTATGACCTTCCTCACCCGCTGCGTACAGGCCTCGATTGATGTTGCCCTTATTTTCACATTTATTCGCTTTGCCATGAATCCTCTACCTTTAACAACAATTTTCCTTTGGTTTAGGCTGTAGCCCAGCATCGTCACTGCCCTGATATGGTCGTAATGAAACGCAAGTATTAGCACAACTGTGCAAGCCTCAAACTGCTCATCAATTCAGTTGCACTCGAATTCGATGAATGATGAGGTTGGTTTGCGAATGTTTTCTTACACCACCTGTTATGCTGCGATGGTTGACGCAGTGGATAGACCAATAGGGCCACCTATGACAATATTCACAGAAGGAGAAGAACTCTGTCATACAGCCATTATCCCTTTAACTCCTTGTTTTGATTACGCGGACACCTAAGTCTCCCCTCGGTGGTAGGGCCACCGAGACATGCCAGTGGTACCTCAGACAGTCAGTGTGTCGGCAATCCAATTCCTCTTTGAGTAGTAGGGCTGCCTTCGACTGTTGGGCACTCAAGGCGCTGCTTCACAGTCCTTCTCCTTTCCTATGGATGTCATGACAGGCGAACTTCCAGTGCGATCATCACGAGTCCCCGTACAGTTTGAAAAATAACTGTGGGGAATTGACAATAAGTCCCTCACGTTGGGTTTGTCTGGAATTGCTTTCCTCGATATCTGATCTTAGAAATGTTCCTCTATCTAATTCCCATAGCACCAAAGCATGCTAAACCATAGGAAAGGTGTCGAAATCTATGCACGCCGGTTATTTGGTGACATAAAAACCAAAAGGCGTTTGCAAAAGACCCACCTCATCTCGTAATGCTGGCGAATTGAAGACGCCTAAGAAAAGGCATTCGATGGAAAAAAGACTGGATGATTGTAAGCTAAAGGAATATACAACTGTCCTATCAAACAGAGGGACTAGAATCAGTATCAATCCGCTATGACAGGAGTGCGCAGGAGAAATGCGAAATAATATCTTAAAAAAGAGCCCAAAAATGCGTAGAAACAGCGGCAAATGAGATGAGATGGGATGACATTTGCTCAGTGATCGGCAGCAGCAAAGTGAGACCAGCATTTCATTTTCAATTGGTCAAGCAAACAGCGCCTCAATGTGGACAGCAAATTCAGGCTAGGACCAGATTCCATGCTGCTGTTCCAATCTTGAAAACATGGGGAATGATACCTTCCACCTGCCGTTGCCCGCTATATCTTCGGGTCTCAGACGCTGTATGCAGGCCCCGGTTCTTGATGCTTTTATTTTTGATATCCTTCGCGTATGCTCACGTATTTGCCCTTACGTGAATGTTCTGCCTTTATCAAATGGTCTACGTACATTATCCAGTGGCCTGCATGAGCCTCCTGTGAGCAGAATCCTCGTAAATACCAACTTCAATCCCCTCTTAAGTGCTTTTACTTTCCTTTGCACGCATCAGCCATCGCTCTAATGCAACAGTGATAAACTGAAGTTGATTTCACCAATTAAGCAAGTGTTTCCATTCATTTTTACCGGGAGAAAAGGAAATTGCAGATCTAAAATGTGCAAATTTTGAAGACACGCCACTGATTCGATAGTTTGAATCGTCCTTCAGCTACCTGTTCGACTTCTCCCACAGTCGATTAGGCTGGAGATACAAGAAGTTGCAGGTCATGGAAGCAGTCCTCAACCTGTCAGTTTCAATAAAAGGCCAAAGTATCCCATTGATAAGGTGTGCATAATCAGAACTGAAGAGCCTTCAACGAGTCAGTGCAAAGCTCAACAGCGGAGTGATGAGAGACGCAATGAGGTCATCCGCAGGAACGAGGAATTTGCCATGCACAACAGCATCCACAATCAAGCTCAAGAAGTTGCAAGAAGTTCCATGCCTTCTCCATCCATGTCCACGCCAAACCACTCTCCTCCCTCATAACAACAGATTCGCCTACAGCAACGTGAGAAACACCTCGTGAGGGAGATGAGTGCGAGAGTGTGCATTTGTTCTCGTCCTCCTGCTCACTCGTCCCCTTAAAGTCTGCAGAGAGCAGCTCTGAGCCTCTTCGAATTGACTAACTGCTAAGATGTCAGCTGTACTCCAGTCATTATATCAGCCATAGGCGGTAGCCATTTAACTGTACTTCGTTTCTTACCTACGGAACATGCGACGGCATCGAAATGATTGGTATGGTAGATGTCTTGCCAGACACAAGAATGTCACGTCACCTTGGCTATCTTGCTGCCCCCTGAATGAGTGACTTCGATTTCTCGCTTGGGTAGCGGTTTGTGCGCACCATTTGAAGAGCATCATGGAGAGGTCAGAACGAAATGTAGCTGCGTCGTAAGGAGAGACAAGTGATAACACCTAACCAGCCAGTTCCATTTTGGCTACACTGTGCAGAAGAGGTGGAGTGGTGGGACGCAAAGACACAGATGAGGGAAAATTTCGACGAATGACAAGTAACACCGAGCTCTTTCCCTCCTACACCCTTATTCCACTCAGGCTTTACAGGAGGTTCTTTCACGTGGTCAATGTGTAAGGGATGCCTGCTTGAGTACTGCAATCTCTTGCATTTGTGACTACATAAGTTCACCATTCCTCATAGTTGCAGAGTGCTAAATGAAATTTTGCACGCACACAAGTGCTTTGAAATCACACTTCTACGGAACCTGTAGACGTGAGAATGAAGGGTGATTTTAATGAGCAAGTTGTGTGATGGCATGCAGAAATGAAAATTGGAGGTCATGATTCATTCCACACACTCTTACAATCGCTTTAGTTGTGAATGGGAAAAATGGTAAAAATGTAGTGAGTAACCTCAAATTCAGCATTAACATCCTCATGTTTCCTCACCAAATTGTTCTGCTTCAATGCGTAGCACACGACGACGCGACAAGATTACTTGAAGAGACCCACACCCTCAACCACCCATCAACTTATGCTATAAGGTTTCGCAATTCATATTCATTACACATAGTGGCCAGACAGTCAGGTTAGGGGAAACACTGACGTTAGCAGTGCTTAAGCCTCTTGGAAAAATCAACACAGTTGTTTGCATGCGTTGGACCACATTTGTAGAGAAAATACAAGCCCACTTATGCGTTGAACCAACTGCAGTTCAAAAGTTGCACCCCATTTGGCTTACAGCAGTCAACCGCTTTCCAGTCACCTAAATTAAATATTAACATCTGCAAAAGGTGAGACATTTGACGTTCTTAGTGGACTGGTGAAAGTGTTTGTGAGGTGCTATATGAGTGTTCTTTGTTATTCAAGTTTTTGCGTAAAGGTAAAACAACAAAAGGCAATGCATCATGAATATATTAAACTTAACCTTTTGTCTCCTTCCTTAGAAAAAGACAGTGTATGGTAGGTATGTCGCAAGCACTCCTTTTCACTCATCCAACGGAATGTGAAGCATTTATGCCTAACGTCATGCCGGTGGTGGTAGTGGTGGTAGTAGGGAAGAGAACTTCACTGTGGTTGCCCTCAGGGTAAAATATTTGAAATGCTCGGTTCACTACGCACCAGGATTACTGACTCCTCATGTTCAAACTTCCAACCTAGGTAATCTATTTGATTTACGTTTTCGCGTGAATGCGTAAGTCAGATGGCAAACCTGAGCATCTCAATGGTGTGAGTGAGTGGGTTTACTTCACTCCAGCTTAATTTATCTGTCCAATGGGACCATTTCACAGGGCTGACGTGCTGTCAAACAATTGGGTAGATGGAAATGATAAGGCATTTCCAAGTGGCAGTGTAATGGGTTTCCAACTTGATAGCATCGTATGCAGTGGGAGAGGCCGCAACACCAGGCCCCTCACCTCTACCTATGCTGTCAAGTTCAGGCCATCTTTTTGACGTAGCTCTGAATGCATGCAGTGGAATGCAATGAATATGAGACCAATTTGACTTACCGTCAGGCACTGTTGTAAAGTAAGTTTCGATAAATATAGTTAATCCGCTACTTCGAGGTGCTTTTACGACCAATTCGTAATCGGTGCTGTGCAGCAATCCATATAAAGTGAGATTTCCGGTCTCAACATTCGATTTAATCTTAGCAACGAGGCCATGTATATGAATTAGTGTCGCACTTGCTTCAATTTGATTTACTCCGAGTTCAGACAAATGTTTTTCATCCCAATTTATTTGAAGGGTAGTAGGTTTCAATAAATTCCTTTTAAAGCCCTCAGGAAAAGGAACAGTATTGTATATCAAGCAGACTGCGACAATTTTTAAAGCACTTTTCTCCTTACCTCCTGATTCCAATATTAATGGAAAAAAGAATGTCTCTAGGTTTGCCCTTAAGATGCAACAGTTAGCCAGTTTGATCCACCAGGCACGTGGGTCAGTAAGTGTTGCAATTCCACATGGAATCGCTAATCATAATCTTACGTGGGCGTGAGTGGAAGTGTAAATTAAGAGACGTAGTAATCCACGATTAATGCCCAATTCACCATTCCACTCTTGCCGGCGGATGTGCTTATCATTATGATCGGGCATGCAGACGTGCATCGTTACACACGAATGTAGACTGAAGGACTTTGGCAATAAGGAGATGACCTCTGAATAAATGAAAATGTATGGAATGCTCTGCTCTGCACTATCTGCAAGTACATTTGGATGCCTGAACGACTTCGTGCAAGAACACGACATTGTGACGTGCTAGAACTCATGAAGAAGTGGATTTGTGGGTCAAGAAGGAAAAATCCCTTAGCTGACATCTCGGAAAGCGTTTGTATAAATGCCATAGTGGTTGTGAATGCAACACCCTTTGTGGTGATGGCGGTGCTTTATTTCTGTGGCATTTTGTTTGCCTCCTCCATTTCGGCTGAAGACAGCGGCGGAGCGGAGTGTAAGTTGGCTTCTTATAATTGACTCTCATCAGCATATGCAAATTAGCATTTGATATACTTCTCCTTCTGACGATTGTCCACCCGTCTTGGCCTCAGTCGATCAAATGTGCCTACAAAGAGTGTTCTAGTCCAATTAAGGCTACGAAATTTGCGGTTGTTAAAATGAGGTGCTATCACAGCATCAAGTGTATTCCATCGCTTTTCAGAGCGGTTGGCAGACGCACTGTGAGCCTACTTGATCCCAGTACCGCTAATGAAGGTGCCAAACAACGACACCGAATTCATGCACGCATAAGGCTGTGGTGAAGAACAAAATTCCCTTTGAATATAATGCAATACCTGAATCTCGATTATTTAAACTCCCTGGCAGGTATATTTAAGCCAACCCAACCTCCAAGGTGATGGCAAAATGCTGAAACATGCCCATGCGTTTTCCTAAGGCTTATAACGAAATGCAGGATTGCAAATCTATTAACTGGCCCATTCTGTTGATAGGCCCACAGTTCAGAGTTCCACTTGAACTTGAAGAAATTGACTGGAGCTAACGTGTAAATGAATCATAAAGAACGTTATATTGGAAGGATGCTCTCCGTCACCTACATGGCCGAGTTAATGCAACAGGCATTACCGAGGTTGGATAAGTAGGTGAGACTTGGTCCATGAGGAGGTGAACCACTCGTCCAGTCCCACGTTGCCTTCTACTTCCGGGTCCGTAGCAGTACGACCGTTCTTGAACTATCGCTGTATGTCAATTCCGAAGCGAGCACCCTACTGCGTCTAAAGTGGGCCTGTCACCGTGTCGCCCTCAACGTGTGCGAAGGCATCTGAGCTCTACAATAGGAAAAGGCAAACAAATACGTGCAGGATCTACCAGCCCATCGATCACCGTTGCTACACAATCATTTCTCCGATTTATCCATCATCACCTCCGTGCACGAAGCCCTTCAGTGAGCCATCCACCCATCTATTCGAACACCTCTTCATTCAACCAGCCACGCACACATTTGTGAGCCTTTCAGCTATTCGTCCATTCAGAACTTCAAGTATTTCTTCACCTTAACACCCACTCATCCATCACCTCGACACACATTCATTGGGCCAACAATATTCCCACTCAACTAGACCCTCATTTTCAATA
>NW_020170510.1:213359-217561 GCF_000524195.1 Echinococcus granulosus | reverse complement strand
TGGTGGATTTGTGCGTGGAACACGGAAGATGAGGCCGCTAATGAAGCAACACCACTCCTTTCCTCCCTCTTTGCTTTCCTCTTGCCATTTTTTATTTCTTTTCCCTTTCTCTATCCCTATATTTTTCTGGCCTTTTAATCTCCAAATGAGTTTATAATTGGAGTTTTTATACCTTTGCGATATTATTCTCAAGTTTAAAGATCAAACTGGCTTTTCGAACGTGATACAGCTGTTTCGGAGTGATTTATACCCACAAATCTGTGCCTTTTCCCAACCGTTTTAAGTGATGCATTATCTTAAGATCCCCTTGTGTGTGTATGGTCAACAACATGACAACTGACAGCACTCCACATCCACCCATGGATGGGAACAATTGATTGTTACACCCTTCTTCGCCTTTCCTTTTTGGAAGAGACTTTCAATCAGGTTGGGTCCTTAAACACAAGTAAAAGGTGTTGCGAGAAGCGAAAAAATTTTTAATTATTTACCTGACGCCGATATATTGTGGTTAGAACAGGAAACACTCCCTTCTTCACCCTTGCTTGCCTGCCTGACCGTGGTTACTATATCTGGTAGTCTAATTGCCCAATCTGTTGCCTGCGCAGCCTCGGCTGCAACCGTACCCTACGGTGACTCCTTTAGGCTTACCTTCACCTCCATCTCCACCTTGTTTTCCACCATCTTCTCACTTGGATGGCACTTTAAGCTGATTCAGAAGGGCAATAAAAAAGTAGAGGGAGTACCATGCAAGCTTTAGTGCTTGGACGCATCACCACTGCATTGGATTTCGAAAACTCCTCGTCAGTGTAGAGGTGGTGCAAATGAGCAAGTAACTTAAAGAATATGATTAAGGTACCATTGAGCACTTTTATCATCGGACAGTCTCACAGACAAATCGACCACCACCGCCGCCGCCGCCACCAGCACCACCACCACCAATAGAAGTTGAGGGGCTCTTAGGGCCTTCTAGAAAGTACATCTTATCCACGGATCGGGTGTGCTCTGCATCGCTTTCAGTATTTTCACTACGCAATTGTAACTGAAAGCGTAGGCAAGGTAACAGGTGTGTGGGCTCAAACTAAAAAGCACTGCTTTACAGACTTGAAATGATAGGTTGACGTCTGTCAGTGCACGTGTGTGTGGATTTGTCAGGACCTCTGAATTGAAAATATTATGTTAATAGGAGTTATCATGCGTTGTTAGTTGTGAAGGACACAATCCTGGCTTAAATCCCAAATGACTGTCAGAGGTGGCATCTTAAGTTAGCCTAGACTCAGAGTTCCACGTAGAAGAAAAGGGAGGCATGGATAAGATGCAAAAAAAATCTTTAAGTACATATATACAACCAGGAGCTAACAACAGCAGCCTCCACCGTCGCCGCCACCACCGGCACCACCGCAACCACAACAACAATCACAGCCGCAGCCACAGCGGCAGCAAAAACAATCACGAAGGGTCTTGTAGATGAGGTAGTAAAGAAAGTAAGTCTTCAAATCCTGTGTAGTCACTTGAGCCATGGCTCTCTCTTCTCGTCTCGCCGGTTCTCACCTGCGCGCTCATCTCTCCGTCCGGCTACTTATATGTCTGCGCACTGTTCCACACCTGATCAGTCAGGTGAGGGCTGAGAATCGGGTTCGCATACCACCACCACGACCACCATCGCAGCCGTTCTCTCCTCCTTCCCACGCATCTCGTGACAGTGGAAAAATCTCTCACACTTGGCATAGCGATGCCATTTACTCGTAAATGCGCCGTCTTAATCGCAAACTTCCTGCACATTCCAATCACAGGCACTTCTGATATGCTTTGAATTTTTAATTAAAAAGGCGCTTTAGGTCCCACCATTCGCAGTAGTTACAAGTGAAGGTCAATGCTGGATGGGGAGAGGGGTAAACAAGTAACTTTCTAGCAAATCGCCTCCAGAGAATTCTTTTGAATACCCGCCACTTAGCAAAAATTGTTGAACACTAAATGCATTATGTATTAACATACTACTAATAAAGATTTAAGGCAGTTGAACAGTTCTGAAACCTAAATGGTGGATTTGTGCGTGGAACACGGAAGATGAGGCCGCTAATGAAGCAACACCACTCCTTTCCTCCCTCTTTGCTTTCCTCTTGCCATTTTTTATTTCTTTTCCCTTTCTCTATCCCTATATTTTTCTGGCCTTTTAATCTCCAAATGAGTTTATAATTGGAGTTTTTATACCTTTGCGATATTATTCTCAAGTTTAAAGATCAAACTGGCTTTTCGAACGTGATACAGCTGTTTCGGAGTGATTTATACCCACAAATCTGTGCCTTTTCCCAACCGTTTTAAGTGATGCATTATCTTAAGATCCCCTTGTGTGTGTATGGTCAACAACATGACAACTGACAGCACTCCACATCCACCCATGGATGGGAACAATTGATTGTTACACCCTTCTTCGCCTTTCCTTTTTGGAAGAGACTTTCAATCAGGTTGGGTCCTTAAACACAAGTAAAAGGTGTTGCGAGAAGCGAAAAAATTTTTAATTATTTACCTGACGCCGATATATTGTGGTTAGAACAGGAAACACTCCCTTCTTCACCCTTGCTTGCCTGCCTGACCGTGGTTACTATATCTGGTAGTCTAATTGCCCAATCTGTTGCCTGCGCAGCCTCGGCTGCAACCGTACCCTACGGTGACTCCTTTAGGCTTACCTTCACCTCCATCTCCACCTTGTTTTCCACCATCTTCTCACTTGGATGGCACTTTAAGCTGATTCAGAAGGGCAATAAAAAAGTAGAGGGAGTACCATGCAAGCTTTAGTGCTTGGACGCATCACCACTGCATTGGATTTCGAAAACTCCTCGTCAGTGTAGAGGTGGTGCAAATGAGCAAGTAACTTAAAGAATATGATTAAGGTACCATTGAGCACTTTTATCATCGGACAGTCTCACAGACAAATCGACCACCACCGCCGCCGCCGCCACCAGCACCACCACCACCAATAGAAGTTGAGGGGCTCTTAGGGCCTTCTAGAAAGTACATCTTATCCACGGATCGGGTGTGCTCTGCATCGCTTTCAGTATTTTCACTACGCAATTGTAACTGAAAGCGTAGGCAAGGTAACAGGTGTGTGGGCTCAAACTAAAAAGCACTGCTTTACAGACTTGAAATGATAGGTTGACGTCTGTCAGTGCACGTGTGTGTGGATTTGTCAGGACCTCTGAATTGAAAATATTATGTTAATAGGAGTTATCATGCGTTGTTAGTTGTGAAGGACACAATCCTGGCTTAAATCCCAAATGACTGTCAGAGGTGGCATCTTAAGTTAGCCTAGACTCAGAGTTCCACGTAGAAGAAAAGGGAGGCATGGATAAGATGCAAAAAAAATCTTTAAGTACATATATACAACCAGGAGCTAACAACAGCAGCCTCCACCGTCGCCGCCACCACCGGCACCACCGCAACCACAACAACAATCACAGCCGCAGCCACAGCGGCAGCAAAAACAATCACGAAGGGTCTTGTAGATGAGGTAGTAAAGAAAGTAAGTCTTCAAATCCTGTGTAGTCACTTGAGCCATGGCTCTCTCTTCTCGTCTCGCCGGTTCTCACCTGCGCGCTCATCTCTCCGTCCGGCTACTTATATGTCTGCGCACTGTTCCACACCTGATCAGTCAGGTGAGGGCTGAGAATCGGGTTCGCATACCACCACCACGACCACCATCGCAGCCGTTCTCTCCTCCTTCCCACGCATCTCGTGACAGTGGAAAAATCTCTCACACTTGGCATAGCGATGCCATTTACTCGTAAATGCGCCGTCTTAATCGCAAACTTCCTGCACATTCCAATCACAGGCACTTCTGATATGCTTTGAATTTTTAATTAAAAAGGCGCTTTAGGTCCCACCATTCGCAGTAGTTACAAGTGAAGGTCAATGCTGGATGGGGAGAGGGGTAAACAAGTAACTTTCTAGCAAATCGCCTCCAGAGAATTCTTTTGAATACCCGCCACTTAGCAAAAATTGTTGAACACTAAATGCATTATGTATTAACATACTACTAATAAAGATTTAAGGCAGTTGAACAGTTCTGAAACCTAAACTAACCTACAACCGTTAAAGGCGTGACAATAAAACTCCATTGTTATGTCTCGAAATCGCTTGGATTTTGCCGCAAGATTTGGTAAAATTAAATCAAAAAAGAGAATTAGTCAAAAGATTTTCCTTACATT
>NW_020170510.1:211253-213259 GCF_000524195.1 Echinococcus granulosus | reverse complement strand
CTGTCAGCTTATGAATTGTTGCCGGTGTAGACACTGTCGTAGTGGATGGAGTTGAAGCTTCTCTGTGCTCGCATAATAAAGCGGACTGTGGGTGAACAATATGTGATTTTTAACGTGAAGCTAAATAAAGTGTTGCCTAATATTGTTGTCTGTGAACTGACGGTTAGCTCTCTCCAAATTGCGGATTAAAGGGGTGTTGCGCATCAAGTTCTTTCGCATTACTTTTGTTCATTTCCCCACACAGGATCCTACAGTTGGTTTATGAAACTGGGTATTCCGGGTGCCTGCATTTTTCAAGCAAGCTGAGGTTGTTGTGCTTAATCTGGGGAAACTAGTGGTAAATCTGAGTGTGTATCTAAGGCTTAAAGCTCCTTAATTATCTGACGCGAACTACAAGGTGGAAGTGGACTGTGGTTAAGTGGAAGGTAATTGAAGGAGATTGCGGCTAACTAGTACTTTGCAACTGCCAGTATTTACCGCCAAGATGAGGCTGATTTTTTTGTTGGGAAGTGAAATTACAAATCACGGAGAGACACTGATATAGTGCTAGGTGTATTAATTGAAGGGTCTCTGTTGTCTAAAGGCAAGATAAAACGCAAAAGTTCATTTTGCATGCGATATTCACATGAAAGACAAGAAAACCACCTTTCGAGATGTCTGCGTTTACTGATTATCTGCCTCTACCAATGTGTGCCCTGCTACTTAAATTTCATCAGTAGACTTACTGTTGAATTTCTAGGTTTTAATGGTCACTGGGGTTCTACGTCATAATTCCGGAATCCGAAACCACGGAGATCGAAAGACTCACGCAGCTGAAGGAATAAAAAAATAAAATTTTTTTGCGCGTGCTAATTCTGAAAGGCGGTTTTCTTATCTCCTACACGAACATCTCACGAGAAATGTGCTTTCCCTTTTTGTTTCGCCTCCAGACAGCAGATTCCCATCAATTGCTACAGTCGCCTTCACATCATAGTCAGTTCCTAATTTTTGAATTCACTTCACATCGACATCACTCTTATCTTGTTAATGAACACTGGCAGTTGCAATCGTTTCTAATAACCTTCAACCTACCGCCATCACACTTCTACTTCACTCGTCAAGTCAAACAATTGGAGAATTTTTATCCGCAGAAACTTATAGTTATTGGTGATCTGAAGGCCAAATGGAAGGTGGTTGAGGGGTGGATTGTTGGAATGGACGTTTTACAAACCTCAATAAGTATCACAACCCTGATAGCTGGTTAGAACATCACGCCATCCAGGGTTCAGCAATAGCTCGCCGTGTTTGCACAGACCATCGCCTCCAACCTCTACTGGTATGAGGAAGTGCTGGTACTTGGAAAATTCAATTTTATGAGCCAAATTTGCTAGTCCGCCTAGTACATCTAACAAGAGCAATCGCCAAGTCACGGTGCAGTTGGTGAAGTGGAAGAAGGTGACACAATTTCGCAGTCTTTTATTTGCCATTTTATAAAGAACCAAACCTTGTCGATCGCACAACCGATATTAGGTAACGAGGTGAGTGTGCGAGCACAGGGAGGCTTTACTTCCATCAACGCATCCCATCAGTCCAGTTTCCAGTTCGTGAACTGATGGTAGAGGAGGTAGAACTACAAGTCGGTGGTGGTCACTGGTTGAGTTGCCACTGCTATTCCTCGCACATTTTTGCTGCGCTTCCCATCGAATTGCGCACATCTCCTCTTGCTCGTCAGTTGGCTGGTTGGTTAGTTGATTGGTTGGTTGGTGCATGGCAATGAGCACATGCTCATCACGAGTTACCACCACCTCACAACCACACCATCCAACCAGTTAACCAACCAACCAACCAACGATCCAACCACTGGATAAGACACGGCGTCATCGAGTTGGTGAGACGTGTTTGTCCTCTCCATCCACCATGCGTATAAAAGGTGAGGTGTGTGGAGAGGAGGTGAGAGGACGTGGTGAATGGCTGCAGTGACCACACAGGACTTGCAGAAGTATCTCCTCTACTACCTCCTCTACCAA
>NW_020170510.1:209502-211153 GCF_000524195.1 Echinococcus granulosus | reverse complement strand
CGTGACTAATGTATAGCTTCTCTTCCCACTGTCGTCTCCAATCACGTGACAGATGGATTGAGAAGCTTTGTGTCTGGTAAACTAATCTCGTGAAGTAGCGTGTTCTTCCACCAAATTCAAGGAAAGAGGATGAATTTTACAGCACATGAGACGTAGATTAACTGTCTCAAAATTTTGTCGTGTCATTCGGATTGCTTAAAATCTCTCCGCCTCTTTACCCATTCAACTGATGCGCAACTGCCTCAATAATTTATTCCCAATTAGGATTGGTCGGTCATCTTGTTATTTCATGGACTTCTCGTTTCACAGTGGCATTCCTCGAAATGGAAGCCGACGCTTTTATCGTTTAGCGCTTCGTCGCAAGGATCGCATTTGAATTGGATGGCACCACCTTCTCCCATTCTAAACCACACCCCTTGTAGAGGCTAAGCAATAACTTCATTTCAAGGCTTCTGCAGCCTTTTAAATTGAATTTATCTTCCTTTGCTTAAAGTCGAAGCTCTTCAATCTCTTTCTTAAGCTTCTCTATATTCCGTGATCCTTTCCCTCTATATCCACACAGAGACGACTGGACCGACGCATATATGGCCTTAACAATGCATGCCTGAGAAAGACCACATGCATTTGACATGCTCTGTTCCCACAAATTAGGGTAGTTCATTCCACCAACTCAGCAGAATTTGCGCAAAATTTTGATCCCATGATATACTACTGAAATATTTATGGCCGATCCCCAACAATATGTTTTCGATCTGGAATCCATTTAAGTAGTAAAATGACTTCTGAACTCGTCCATTTGAGTTTTTGACCTAGTCTATCTACCATTGCGATAAAAGAGCCCGAAGGAAGGCATGGCAATGTGGTGTAGGTGTGTGACAAAAGAAGTAATATTTGGCAATTCATTTATTTACCATCCACCATGATGGCCACAACCACATCCACAGCGACAGCAATTACAACACTTGCAACCACAGCAACTACAAAGGCGGAAAAGGAGAAAAAAGATGAGGATTTTCTTCAAATCATCTAGTGTGAGTATATCTGTCGTCACGGCTACCATGATTGACTTGCCGTGATGCTAGAAATGAAACTCCCTCACCGCTCAGTGAAATGAGGCGGTAAGACGTAAAAACGTAGTTGTGAGTGGCCTTGTTGACCAATGCAAATGCACATGCTTGTCGGTGTGGTTAATGTTGAACTATTGTCAGGTCATTTAAATTCACTGTTTTAATGTCCGATTTGTTTCTATAACTACCCTTAGCTGCGTGAGTCTTCTGGTGTCCGTGGAAATGTTACCCTCTCTGATGGCATAGACGAGTCACTAAATACGATGAGGAAACCAAAAAAAGTAATCTTTCCTATCTTAAAATTGAATTACAGGAATAGTAGATCTACCATAAGTGTAGCGATGCTACTGACAGAACTTAAGTAGCAGAGAGCACCACGGAGGAAACGTGTTGTCACATGATTGATACAAAGAGGGTGGAAGAAGGCGACAATATTAGGCAACACTTTATTTAGCTTCCCATAGAGAACTACACCTTGTCCATTACATAGTCTAAATTAGTATGCAAGCACAGTGGGGCTTCACTTCCATCAACAGAAACCACCATGACAGTGTCCACATTTATCGCGATTCATGAGCTGACGG
>NW_020170510.1:179588-209402 GCF_000524195.1 Echinococcus granulosus | reverse complement strand
ATGCAGTTCCTCATTGTTTCTGTTTCGACAGGTGTCTGTAACCAAGTGTGGCATTGATTGTGAGGCTTCGAGTCTGGTAGACTAATCTCGTTGGGCAGGGTGTTCTTCTACTAGACCCACTGAAATTAGCCTTATGGGTTCTTTTAGGTAAGAGCAGGAGGATACAATTCTGATGGCATATCTGAAGTAAATTTGCTCTTTTATTACGTCGGGTAATACTAAAACTCGTAAAAGAACTTTATTATTTCCCAGCTTTATTGTTCTATTTTAAAAAGGGGATCCAAATGTCGATCATTGATGGGCGGATGGGACGAGGAAGCAGAATAAAGAGATAAACCTTTAAAAGTAGGGAGGATGTGAGATACTACTGTGTTAGACATTTGTAGGGTACCAAGAATGGAGTTGTTTTGACTCCATAATCAGCATTACTTTAGTCAGCGATGGTACCGGGCTAGATGTTCCTTCGTTTGTTCAATTTTCCCATCTACCGGATGATGAACTTGCAGAAGGTAGAAGGAGAACATGGTCTGTTCTGTGAAGGTTTCATTTTCACCGTCATCACCACCGCCACCATTGCGACCATTTCCTGTCACCATGGCCTGAGCTGTTCTATTTGCCTCTCTTGCATGAGTACCTGCAGCTTGCCTTCCTATCAGATGTTCTGTCAATCAGTATCATCTCCTCACCCCCCTTCGTAGTACTGAGTTCATTAGATACCTCGTTGGCAAGAGGAACATCAGGTTTGCTGTTTTTCCTGGAAGGAAATGGTGTACGCTCTTGCCAAGTCCTAATAACTGCTAAGACGTCTCAGCTGTACATGCTTTTTCTGCGGCAAATAAACTATTCCCAATGAGTGTTTTGACTACGTTCAAGCAGTGGTATGCTAGTTTGCTTTGCTTGGGAAGACGGAAACTTCTCCGCAGTTGTGGCACGCAATACAGGTCATTTCTACATTCTTGATGCATTTGCCTTCCGGTGCTTTGTCACCAAGGTTATACATGATCTTGGGTGGCATCGTCTTTGCCCACCCTATACAACACCCTCTGGAGATGGCAAACGACAACTTGGATCCAAGGATACACACCCTTCCACTCATGGTCTTTTTCTTCCATGCCTACACAAAGACAGATGGACAGAGGCATGTGTGTCCTTAGTAATGCATACCTTCAACAGGCTCTTATTTCCCAACGAAATGCGGATTATTGCACTGACACAGAAAAACGAGTGCCAGCTTTTTGATCTCATGATATACTACTGAAATGTCTATGGCCGTCCCACGCTGACCATTTCCGCATTTTAAAATCCATTCATATTAAAAAATCAGGTCTAAAATCTTTCATCTCGGTCGTTAATCATGTTTATTTATCATGGCTGTTACTGTTTCGTCGGTTATGCAAAAAAAATCCCGGAAGAAGGCATTAACAATCAGAGTTGGTTTGTTAATTCGTTTATTTACCATATACCGTAATGGCCACAGCTACTACCACGTCCACATCCGCATCCACCTCCGCCATCTCCACAACCGCAGCAGTTGCAACAGTTGCAGCACTTACAGCCACAACAACCGCAGAGTCGGAAAAGGACAAAAAAGATGAGGATTTTCTTCAAATCATCCAATGTGATTAGATCCGTCACGACTGCCATGATTGACCTGCAGTGGAGGTCGTTATAGCGCTCCCTCACCACTCAATGAAATGAGATGGTAAGACATAAAAACGTAGGTTTGAGTGACCTCATTGACCAATGCAAATGCACATGCGTGTAGGTGTGACCAATGTTGAACTATTGTCAGGTCATTAAGAGTCACAGTTTTGATGTCTGATTTACAACCATTAAAAAGGGAATAACCTATTCAATTAGTATTTATTAACTGTTTGAATATGTGTTACGGAGTTACCCAGTCACTCACAGGGGTCTAGCGGTCGAAGTCCAGTTACTGAAGGTATCTTTGAAGACTTGGACTGAGGCAGTAGATTATCTGTGTTTTGAAAAACTTCACAGTTCTTAACGCAATTGCCAGGATTGAGGAGGGTATAGTCAAAATATGCCTTGTTTAGCATGTGACCTCTCATTCTTCTGATCTAAGTTTTTCTTGGATTTAATTGACTCATTGAAGTGAGTGCGTTTGTGGCAAGTGGAGGCTCCTTGACTTTTCTTTGCAAAAATGCGAGCTGCCACGTGGGTACTGCGTGTGGCAGAAAGCAACAGGTCTGTCCACCATGCACGCTGGGGACCCGGTTTAGACTCGGCACCCTTATTTAGGCTGTCAGATGGTGATGATAGTGCTAGCACACAGAAAAGACATTAGACGGAATACGGCGCAACTAAAAATTAATGGTAGACAAAAAGATAATTGTTTTATATCAAAGCTCTGTGTG
Organism: Echinococcus granulosus; assembly: GCF_000524195.1. Taxonomy (NCBI): domain Eukaryota; kingdom Metazoa; phylum Platyhelminthes; class Cestoda; order Cyclophyllidea; family Taeniidae; genus Echinococcus; species Echinococcus granulosus. The sequence continues at coordinate 207,024 of NW_020170510.1, read as the reverse complement.
TCAATGACGACTGCGGCTGAGATGGTACCCTGTCCACCACGCGACCAGCCTCTGTCGTTGATCAATTTGCCACCTTAAGCATCATTTGTCAAAAAATTATAACTACAAACGAGTTTTTTGGTAGGAAAGATCAGAGTAATCATGATTACAAGCATAAATTATTTTACCTTTGATGCTTAGCAAAAATGGGACTCTACAAAATAACTAAGGAAGCCCTTTTTTGAAATAAGAATAGGATTTTTGAAAAATCGGCACACTCTTGTTCTTTACATTTACAAAAGATGTGTTTGTAAATCGAGAAGATATGCTTAAAAGAAAAGACGTGACCTTCATCAAGTGTTTAAGTTTTCATCTCAGCGTTACAGCGGAATTTCGAAGTGTGTCAGGTCATACTGTAACTTGGTGTAAGATGTCAAGACCTTTGCACGCAAAATTTGCTGGTCCTCGTTTGGCAGCTTTTTGCTTATTTAGTCATTTTTGAAATAAGCGTAAATTTGGCACGTTTGGATTTGGTACCCAGGACATGGGACGTTTTACGGTGTTGAGGTTTGTCCGCAACAGAAACGACTTGTCGTCAAGATGGTGACCGAGGCCTGTGGAAGCTGAGCTACCCGCGCAGGTAAACTTGCAATTTAGCACGTTCGTTAACCGGATCCCAGGGTAAAAGTGACCACCACATCGGAGACATTCCAACGGCTTAATATAATACCAGTCAGCGCTAGTCGTTTTTACTAACTTTACCACCACTCAAAGGCAAGAACCGAGTATTTTTTTCTCAGATTAAGGGCGTCTTACATCTATTTCATTGTTTTAATGCTCACCAAACCGTTTGTCGCAAGCGATTTTGTGCCGTATAAATCTGAGTTCAGGTGGGAAAGACAAGACGTCACATATATGTGACCTCAATCAAATTTACCACAAACGCATTGATGTCCGCTGTCGTTGACGTTCTGGCTGAAGTAGACGAAATGTTCCATAGATGTATTTATTGCCTTGAGCTCCACCTCATTCAAAGCCGAAGACAACTTCAAATAATGAGCAATAATAAAGTAATTCCTTTTCTTGCCTTTTACTATTTTATTTTGTTGCCATAGCTGTCATCGCTGATATATTGAAATGTCTACTGTTGGCTGTAAGTAGTGCCAAGTGTCTATCGCGAATTCTTCGCAGATGTTTTTATTTTCACTAAGCGGTTGTGGTTTCTAGAATTGCTTAGCTGACAAATATGGCATTATTTATCTTATTTTTGTAAGAATGAAAGCAATGCGCAATCAAGATGCGATGTAAATTCAGGCAAATTTTTATGGCGCTCATTAGGAAAGGCAATCGTGTTTCGTGATGGAGGATTCCAGATTAGCCCGCTTTATATTTGCAGTACACGCTTTCCAAAGTGGAGTCTTGGCATCTACTCCGCCTTATCGCCATTCAGACATCTGGCTGGATTTTATCCAGCTACTGGGAATGTGGCGAGGTTATTATTTTCCCGCATAATTCAGCTATCTGCATTAGAAGTAGCATTTGTAAGTCATCCAAATTCTGTTTTGCTTCAAATGTTAGTTGCTCTCTTGCAAAATACAAGGCTTTGATAGTTCCTCTGTTTCGAGGCCTCACCGATTTATCCATCAATGATAATTGCCTTTTAAAGTGGAATGTTAGTTTTGTCAACCATTCCTAAAATTGGGCATTTTGGTTCATCTGGACCGGAGTTAATGTCGTAACTGCACTGTCTGTGTGCCTCTTGATGACTGTATAGAAGAATTAATGATCTATTGGGGTTTTAACCCTTTACGGTCAGTTATTCTGTTTCAAAAATACAAACTTGCTGCAAATTCCATCTTTATAAAACACACTTTCCACTTTATTTTCTAACTGTCTATCCTGGCTTGTATTGGCTTATATGCCTGTCTTGCCTCCTGAAGAAGTGTGGGAGAAGTACAGATATTGAGGTGGATTTTCTGTGAATTTCAGCCTGGAAAGAGACACAGAGAAGCAAGTGTGTGATTTTCTTCCCACGACTGACCTCTCTTAGACTTTTGTGGAAGTCCTTCTTGCACACCACCGAGTTGTATCATAGCGAGTGGAAAGAGCCCAATTGTAATTCCTCTCCTCCATCTCTTACAGACGAAACATTGTATGCCTAAAAGCTGAATGGATAGCTTGGCAATAACAGGTGATATACTTATTCACTTGACTTTGGTATACAATCGTCTCTATTCATTTTAAGTCATTCAGTCAGAAGTAACGCGTGATACTTCAACACTACCAAGAATATACGTTCACCTTCAACATAATCCATCTGTCTTCCAACTATAAGCCAACACAACATTCAGCGTTTCTGCAGCTTTAGAGCTGAGTCCAAAAGATTCCTGTAAAATAGACAGTCTAAGAGACGGTGTGAACATTTTTGGTCACCTGACGCACTGTGATTCTACACCATTAGCCTAGAAGAGATTTTTTCAATGACCTTTTTCTGTTTCCGGCTTTTCAGCGCAAAGACGAAGGCATGCGCAGTTCCTCTAGTCGAGCTAAGGACACGAAAATGCGGAGAATCGTGTAAAACAATTGCGACATCTCGGGAACAGTCTCAAACATGGCTTCGGCATAATTCGAGCTTTGCTTCTGCGCTACACACGTACGTTCTGCCTCCTCCCTTCCTTTCTGTCTTTTCATGTCCTTTCATGTCTTTCATGCATCTATATTTTATTTAACTTTGAAGACTTGAGGTGCTTTTTGATGAGTTGAACAACTGCTAGTGTAGCAATATTAAGGTGTCTCAGTTCTCCTTTTTGACCTATGACTCCTCATCAATGGTTACAACTGCATCCGTCTGGCATCTCTGCTTTGTCAAATTGGGACATAGGAAGAATGCCTAACCGCATTGGGCTTTCCTGCAGCCTCTACAATCATTGCTGACATTCTTCATTCTTCGTGGTTGCTGCTATGATCAGATGCGTATAGCAAGCTTTCTCCATCCTTCACAATGGCGGGGCCGTTTCTAAACCCATTAAAGACTCTTTGAGAGCGAGAGGATTTTTTGCTCCTGACGAATACACACACACTCGCATCACCGGCCCATAGCACTCATAACACTAAAGCACTATGCTTCTTCCTACCTAGTGATATTCATATGTAAACTTTCCAGCCGTTTTCACCTCAAAATAACAGTTCCCTTTCAGTTACCGTCTTTTAGACAGGATTAATAACCCAGTCAATACATCTGTGACAAAAAATGCAGATGGCATGCCAATTCCGAACTATAGTTCACTTTAAAACTTTCTCGGCTTCAATATAATTAATAAAAAGTAACTATTTTATTACGAATGTGGAAGAAATCGCCCAACATAATTTCCCGCGATCTACTTTATTGGTCATCAGTAGTATGTTTGCTATGAGTGATATCAACCACTGTGCACTTTAGGGCGCAAGGAAAATACATGCAACCGCGGGGTGGTATGAACAGTCACGGTGGCCACGGTCGCCAGTACGGTCAACAGCAGTGCTTCCCGCAACAACAATTTCAACCCAATAACTGGATGGCCACAACTCAGTTCGTAAACCGCGCCAAGCAGGCAGCTCTTCAACAAAGTGGTAACCACCAACTTGCAGCCCTCTTTGCCGACTCTAGCGGGAGGGCTGGAGGCAACGGAGGCGGAGGCGGTCCGATTTCCTCCGACGGTTTTATGCGACCTCCGATGCCTGGAGTGAGAATGGGCATGGGTCCGCCGCCTCAGCAACAGGGAGGCAGCGGAAAAGTCAACTGTCATTGCCCCACTTGCATTGGAGGAAACCCGTTCCAAGGTCCCCGACCCTTGGTCGGCCCGCAAAATGAGCCACAACAACCACGAGGAGGCGTAATGACTTTCACTTCACAGCTGACGGGTCTGCCCATTCCTGAGCATCCCTCAGGACTGTTTCCTGCAGTAGATTTTGTCATGGTGCCTGCGACAGGAAATGGATTTGACGGCGGCTGGGATTGCAGTTGTGGACAAAGTGCGGTGCCAACATTTATTAGTGAACATCAACAGCAGATACCGCCACCGCCGCCACCACCACCGATGCAGCATCAACCGCAGCAGCAACAGTTTGGGTGGAATGGACCCATGGATAATGGCAGCGGAAGGTGCTACTGTGGCGGCACTGGCATGCAAATGAATAGCCTCTTTTAAATAATATATTTCCTAAGTGATTACCTTAAACGATACAACTTGATTGTAATTTCAAAAGAAATATATCTGGCGTCAGGTTTGAGTATTGGTCTTTTGTTATCATTGAATCATGACGTCTGATTACACGTAATGCCTTGATAGTTTGCCTCTGTGTTTGACTGCGCACAGGGATATAAATCTCCGCAGTTTGCACTTCCGTCTAGCAGCATGGCCTTAAGGCCTTGCAGTTGCCTTTCAGCCCTTCCGTATGCTAGTAAAGTATTTTCTGACCTACAACTGTAAAATTCTACGGATCCTAGGAAGGTCCGAGGCTCTGTATATGCACAACGCTACAATTGAAAAGAAGCGAGGAAAAAGTGGTGCAAAACATAATAACATTTCTGCGCTCTTGCTGGAGGAAATAAATCTATATTGAAGTGTAGCGATTTGATCCCTTATATGTATTTTGTCGACTTGCGTTCTGCAGATTACACAGATTACACTTCTTCTAATGACATGATCTTTCAGTCTTCTGTTTTCCATGTCACTATGGCTTATTGAGACCGCAGTGGAGACGCCGGACTCTACTCTAATACATTGGTTATATGCTTAACGCTAAGTTTTAGTAAAGGAGCCTTTTGGGTGCCCCGCCATTGTGCCTTCGCCATGTAGGCTGACCTCCAGGTCACGCTGGTGGGTCCGAGCCTTAGTCTATGTAGAATACATATATTCTAAACGAGTACCACATCCTCTCTACACTACAGATCGGCATTCTTCAGTCTAAGATCCATGCCACTTTGAAGCTCATTAAAGTCAACTTTCCAAAAAAGATCTGATATTCCCAATCTACTTCAGGTATTTAGGCATCAAAGCCAACTAGCCGCAAAACTTCAACTTATACTACAGTTTTCTAATTTCATTAAGCATACGCTTTTAAACTACAAATAAATAATAGCACAGATTGGTTGCCTGCTATTCCAACTTCTCGCGTGCACATGTAGTCTATCAAATTAATTAAAAAATAGATTTTGTATGCACATGAAGAATTGGGACAAAAATCAGTAGTGGCATTTTCAGTGCCATCAAATATGTGCCGTGCGAATTTAAACTACTTTAATCACTAACAACGGGAGCATAAATAATATGTGCATTCCAACTATAAAATTTGGTTTAAGGCCACAGATGTATAACCGTTCATTAACCCAGTACTTAACGCAAAATAAGCTTCAAAAATTCCAGGTTTTAATTAATAGCCTTCAAGGACTTATAGTCCTAGCCCTAAGGCTCCAAGTTTGGTTTGGTGCTCTTTGAGGCTTAGCTTTTAAAGTCTTAAAACTCTGTTCTTAAGATTGCCTTTTTTACTCGGCCGCATTATGCAATAAATCACCGTTTTTTTTCGTTGCTGAGGACCTTGTTCCAGCCCAGAAATAAAAGGTTTTTTGCCTCTCTTGTTTTGGTTTCTAGGATTTTAAGTGTCCCTTCTGTTTTTTACTTACGACATTACCGTAGGTCATAAGTATTTACGCTTGGTCTTGTCGTAGGCAGATCGGCTATTATGCTTTGGTTTACTTCTTAACGCCTTAATCGCTGCGCTAGTCTGTAGTTACCTCCAAATAAACCCCACTTATGTTTTTTTGTGATTATCTTACTCCGAAGCATTTTTACAGTTATACTCTCTTTTGGTGTTATTAGTTACTTAAAATGTGAAACCCTACTCCCTGTACTGCAAATTTGACCTCTCATTACTTTTAGTCCAACGAAACTAAATCTGCAACTCCCCTGCCAGATAACATTTCTGCATGGTATTCTGGCCACAATCGTTACCTCCTCGAATCCATGCTCGTCTTTGCTCTGCGTCGAGATTTCTCACAGGCAGCCTACAAAAGTAGGTAATGGCTGTAAATTTTTTGTCTACAGGTAGAGGCAAGATGTATTTGGTGATTTTGTAGTACTATTGCAGCAGACGGGATTCGTTTCTTTTAAAGTCTTGATTACTGTGCATCATTTGATTATGCGATTCCATTCTGCAGCACCTCAAGTCGTCTTTTATGGACGTTAGGGTATACCGGTGGGGCCAAAATTACCATTAAACCATAGAAAAGTCGGGCAGTTTTAGGTGTAGATGAAAGGCCGTATTGTCAAGGTGGTAGTAGAACTACCAAACCAAAATGTTATTACATAGTCTCCTTCTTCCTTAAACGTCTTCTTCAATGCTTCCCGTGACCATTCCCTTGCATCGGGTGCAACAAGTTCTCCCATGCGTTGTGTCCAGCCGCCCAGCATAGAAATGGCAGGCTTCCTAAATGTCGAGCTCTCCTCAAGACAGACTGTATTGGGAGGAGATTGGCTAGGTAGGCAGCGATGCATATTGGTCAATGTTATGGAGCAATGACATTCTCTTCATTAGTCACTTTCTCTAATTTCATTTTTCCAAAATGGAGTACGAGGAAGAGGGTTATTATACCCTCTGACTATGAAGCATGAAGTATATGTTAAGGTCGATTTTGGTGCATCTAAATTCAGTCTCTTCCCACCAGTGCCCATTGTACATAATTCGAAGTTTGGAACTCGCCGAAGACTGACACCCTTTCAACGCATCCGTTATGAGTCTCCAAGCCTCCACCCCTACATTACACACTGTCTTTCTCCTATAATATTTTGGTTTGATAACTGACAAACGGGGTTAGGATTTTTGTTCTCTCTGTTCGGATCCGCATGCCTCTCCCAAAAATCTGGTTTCTTGGATCATCTTTGAGACCGTGATAAGTGATGCCAGTAAGGAAGAAGGTTTATCACCATCGTAAGGAGAGCCTACAAGATAAACATTGATGGGAGGACATGCCACAAAGATGTTAGTAGATCCCACGAAGACCAAGGGACTCGCTGTCAATAAAATTGGACTTTCTGGATGGGGACTTCCGGCATGGCAGTTAAAATTTTAGGCCTATTCCTTCCATGCATAAGAATAACGTGTTATTTTTGTCAAAATCATCTGTAACTGTTACTAGTTCTTGTGGATGTTAATGGCAACTTCCAACCACAGTTGAGCCCAGTCGTGGTCGGTGGCGTTTCTACTAAATTATATTCAGTAGAAATATTTTTAAAGTTGCAACGGTGATGCGACAGGGTGGTCTGCAGCCATCCAGCATGGCATTGTGGTGCCTCAATGCGCAATCTCCGCGTCTCCACGACCTTGCAAAACAGTGCTGCACGACTTCCACGGATCCTGAACTTATCCGCATCCTGGAGGAACTCTCTCAAGCCGCTGAGGCTCTGGCTATAGCTGTGGGACACGAAAGCCCCTTCCAGACGCCCCTCCTTTGCTACAAGAACGACGTGGACAAATTAGTGAGTGCTGTCTCGTCATCTAAGTAAATATTTGCTTCTCTTAAATTAGCTTTAGAGAACCAGTGCTTGCCACTTGTTTTTTTTTGTCATTGCAATTCTGTCCAACCACCCCCCCGAGCAGGCATTGTAGGCAGGCCCGTGGTGAGCGCTTCAAAATTGTTCAGGTTCGGTATGGTTTTAGCTGTTAAAGTGATTGCAAAAAATTGGTAGAGTTTTGATAATACTATAGATTTATCGAGCCGTGGCAGACGCCCAACAGTGTAGTGCCATCTGCTGCCGTTACTGATGCAATAAAGATTTCACACCAACTTGGAAATATAAAGCAAAACGAACACAACGTGGTGTGATGTGTGGTGGTCTAGGCCTACGGATACTGATGAGTTCATGTTGATGAGTTGTGGAAAATTTCCGTCTCGCCGAAACCTTCGGTTACTGATTCAATATCTTTCTTTGCAATTTCAGCTCATGTTTCTCTACCTCGAATCGCCCAAGGAGGACCGATTCCCTGACATAGTGTGCAAATTAAACCAAAAATTTTCTCCACACTCTAAAGTTTGTATTTTTGTAACTATTCTCTACTCTCGTCCCTCTTGCGGCTATGTTAACTCGTCCACAATTGCCCATAGGACAGGGAAATCCAGTCATTTCGCAGTGACTATGCGAGGCTGCTAACATCGGTGGATGAAGTTGAGCGCTACATGACCACCGCTTGGTTGCCCAATCGTGAAACAGCCTTTGCAGTTCTCTTTAGCGACGCCCAAGCCGTAGCTCGCCATCTCCCCTACACCTTCTTCGACCAGGTACAGCCGACTTTAAGTTGGTGGAAAGAATGCCTGCTTCTTTGATATTCCGAGTAGAGTGGTTTTTATCCACCAGGTTGGAACACGTCACCATGGGCTTTTCGTACAGGCGGTGAAGAAAACGCAGACTGAATTCGGTCAAGTTGTGCTTTCGGTGTTAGCCGATGCGAAAGAAGAGCTCACTGAAGCAAAGCTTATTCAGATTGTAGACGCTATGGAGTCTCATTAATTTTAATTCCTTAATAAGAAGACCAATCTTTTTACAAATTACATCTGCCTTACTTATGGATCCTGGTTGCCGTCAGAGAAGCGTTTTTTGGCATGCTAAGCTATATGAATTTGCCGTTTTAGGGAAATGCGCTGCATTTGCGTCTGATGTCTTCACGTCTGCCGTATATTTGACAGCTGATTCAGCAACGCTACCTCTATATTACTGTTGCCTGGTAGAATTTTCCTGAAAACACTTATCTGATTTTGAGTGGCGTTCAAATCAAAACGGGACTTCGTTCCCTTAATTCCTGCATTCATGGGTCTCGCTTTGACTTGAATCCATATTTCACGCCAGAAAGGTATCCAGTGATCTTGAAATCAGCTTGACCATGACTACAACTTCTCACCTATATTGAAACTAGAAAGATTCGGGTAAATTTGGTACTTTTAAAACAGGATTGATAGCTAGATAAGTGTTGGACCAGCAATTTCTTCCCCATCTTGTAAAAATGGTGATTTTACTTATATTTGAAATTGAGATGTTGCATGAGCCAGAGGGGGAATAGATTAAATACTCGTATTTAACCTCTGAGGGTCGTCCTCTATTCACCCCTTGTGGTTGTAACTGGAGCGCTCTCCTTCCGCCGCTCATGGTGCTGAGTTTGTCCTCCTGGCGTACATACGTTTTCCACTCTGGTGGTTGCAAACTCTAAGACTGTGTATGGCTATTCAGGGCGGAACGTATGGTTTTTGATATCACCTTAGCGATCTATTCCGCCAAGCAGAAGAACAACTTACGGAGACTGAATCCAACCGCTTCGGTCGAGCGGTGAGCAGTCACCTCGACTCCACAGAAGGTGGTCCAAACTGTTTGGAGCAGTTGGGGCAACAAAACTTCTTTTGAAAAGGCACTCATCTATGATGCGCACTTTTGGAGGGTGTGGAGATGACAATCTTGATTGTTTATAAACAGGTGGATCACAAAACTGATTACAATAAACATCGATTTCGGGAATGTCATTGCCATGCCGTAGAATAAGGCAATTATTTGGGTCTGAGAGACACCAGGCTGTCAAGCTTTCAGTAGGCATCATATTTGGAAGAATCGCAAGTTTCTATAAATTTCTTCACGGATTAGTTTGGAAATAACTTGGTACTATATTCCACCACCCAAAAAAGATCTTTTCTGCAGTCTTTCTTAACTTGTCCGAGGAAGAATTGTCAAACACTCTCACTACACCGACCAGTTGCTTTTACATCTTACACCCTTTAAATGAAGCGAAGTTGGAAAGAAAAAGCTCCGGAATTGCAGTAGCTATTTCAGGACGGAAGAGTATCAGAAGAAGGAATTAACTGATTTAGTTTAAGTGTGTTACGGACCAGGCGTGGTGTTTGTGCCTGCACACGACACCCAGAAGATCAATACCTTTTGACAGGCCGCTTCCCCTTGTCACTGCGTTGTCACCGGCGTTAATTTTTACGGGGGTCAGAATCCGAGATTGGGGGGAGGGAGGAGAGGACGTAGGGGCTATAACACCTGCAGGGTCAATTCGTTATAAAGCAGTCTATGTAGCTCTAGTAACTAAGATGCGTAATTTCTCGAGCCGAGGGCGCTTCTCCGACTATGCATTCCACATCTGCCCCTGGATTTGTGGCGCGGTTGGTAGTAATTGGTGATGTCTATTCGACACAAATGTCTACGCAGGCGCGTGTGTGTGCGTACGACCTGTCAGTCCCACCGCCAGAGAGTGGACTGGCTATGCACCAAATGCGAGGGCAGCTACTGCTGCCTCCTGCTTCTATTATAGTAAGTCGACCCATACCCCGGTGACTCGACACACTTCCGTTCTCGCAAGTGAGATCGTATTTTTGGTCATAGTGTAGATTGTATGTGCGTCCGAGGAACGAAAACTAACCACGCTTTCTGTCCAAATGGCAGTGTACCAAAAGGATCCAATTTGGAGAACTATCTAATCATCTTTGTCCGCTTCCTATAACTAACCTGAGTACTCACTTTAATGGCTATCCATTTTGATTTGAAATTGGAGCTGGTAAAGAAGGCCACCATAGTTTGGAATATGGCATTAACTTTTTAAGAACTCCCGATGAAATCGAGCAAAACTTCTTGGATTTTTGCAAAAACTGGTGATGATATGGGTATTGCGTAAAAAACAGGCTACGCCAATCGGACCAATCAGATGATTGGACTGTTTGTTGAATCAAGAGGGGCTTCTGTGTGCCTCAAGCTTGTTTCTGTGGCCCTCAAATCTATTTGCCTTTCAATTCCCACGCCATCAATATTTTGAGAAAAAAATACAACTCCGATCCGGAGTCTGGAATAGAGACCTATGTTTTCAAGTGGACCTTAGTAGTTAACTTTAAGCCTCGAAGGGTTTTATTTCCGATAGAATGGAGATCAAATATTGGTGAGAAACCTGATCATGGAAGCGATTGGAAGCTCCACCTCTGAATGGTGTGGTTTATACCAGAGGGAAAAAGTTCTAAGCACGAACGACCTTTAGTGCGCAATCAGCCTGCAGTTTAGAGCTGGCCAGCCAAATTTAATGTCGGAATAAGTACCATCGCACTAGTGTTAAGGTCTCAAGGGGATACCAAAGGAATCGTAATCTCCCTTTTGTTGTTAACTTTCAGGACTAACTGGATCAACTTGTTGATTGCGGTTGTGTGAAGGGGGTGTCTCGAACTTTAAGCAGGCAGCATCTAATGATGACACCTAAGAAGGACTTAACACTTCTATAATCACGAAACAAACGTGGCACTCTTATTCCTAGTCTATGTTATGATGGAAGCATCCACCTTGAGTGTTTGCTTGTAAACTCTGCTTTCAGATCCCAGGTCTGATGTCACACACATGTGACATGTGTTTTGTCAGTTTTTATGGTAAGTGGTTGTATCAAATCGTGCTGCAGCGGAACTAGTGTAAGGAGACTTATATTTCTTCCCTTTCCGGGTAAAATTTGGATTGGTTGGTTAAAAGGTGTTACGCTGGTCGATTTGCCATGAAGACTGTGGAAACGGACACTTTGTTTAACCCTTGGACAACCAATGTGTTGGGCAATAGCATACTGGGAGACGTCCATGTCTGGCGTAGGTGTCACAAATGTTTTTGGTGGTAGTAATATTCAATTATATCCCTTATCATAGTCACCGCTGATTTGACAACTTCCTGCCCCGTTGAATTTCTTCTTAGTGTATATGGAATTGTCTCACTATTTTCTTTATGACCTTGGAGATGCCTCCTAACCCATCAGCCCCACAAGTTTCTAGTGAGTAGAAAGAGGGGCCACGCCTAGTGATGCTCTGTTGTAAGGGCGCGGAAAATGTGGGTGCGCATACACACACACGATCAAAATATCCGCCTCTTTGCTGTCCTCTGATTGGTTAGAAGGGGTCACCGCCCAACTAACGCGGGTGAAAGGTAGGCATGAAGGCAAGCGGGCAGGCAGTGGGGAAAGCGAGGGGAGGAGACGGAAGAAGCATGCGTATTCAGCCTAATTGTGTGTGGGTTGGCCTGGCAACAAACACCAGGGGCTGTGCTCACGCCTACCCGCAGGTAGACTCAAACCTGTCCCCCGCCTCCCACACTAGCGTTTATCCACCGGAGCCCTATCCCCAATTTTATTCAATTCATCCCCGGTGCTTTAACACTGTGCTACTGTGGCGTGCTGTGCCGCGATGGGCTGCGTGACCTAGGTAATGGCCAATCAAGAGACGGCACCGTGCACCGCAGTGCCACCTACCTTTCACTCCGGCCACCGTGCAGCATCAGTTACCAGCAAGGGGCTCCGCGTCGTTCGGCCAAATCAGGTTGCCGCAGCAGTAGTGTCAACACTACCACCACTTCCGACGCGAGCGCGATGTTTAGGGTAAAATTAAGCCTGCATTCATACATAGATGACACGTGCTTTTTAACGGTCCAGCTACCAGTTGCACTAAATCGTGCCGCAAAGGCGTTGGTTGAGTTTAAAATCATTAAAAAATGTAGGGTGTTTGCGTTCCGTAAGTAATTGCCTTCTTTGGAGTTGGGCAAAGGAAGTTAATGAGGGTTGATGTCATACTAGAATAATAAAAAACAGTGATTGTGGGGATAGACTTCCAAGATTCTGGCGGCGAATCTGTTAAGCATGGGGAAATCATGACGGTTTGGCAAAGTTTTTATCGATACTCGAGTTATCACTCTGTCTTTTCCAGATTAAATTTTCCCAAAAAATTTCGCAGATCTGTTCAAAAATTGCTCGTGCCATATCAAACTATCTCTTATGAGAAGTGCAGATATACTACTGAAATACGTCTGCCCTTCCTCCGTACTAGAGCTAAAGATTTGGATTTTAAGAAGAGCGCTATCAGCTAAACGTATAAAGTCATGAATAAATATTTCGACAATTCAATTGCTTTCACAACTATTTATGTATATTAATATTAAATTAAAATCTAAAGGGTCAAATGATCAATTAATTCAACCAATCACAACACTGCAAGGCAGACTTGGGGTTGCCACCCTGAGCCCCTAGAAATGGGCAAGCAGATGCATTATCTTGGTAAGCTGAATACCTGTTAACTAGAAAAAAATCAAATATGACTAGCCAGTGTCTATAGCGACCGCTCTTTCTGTCTTTACTTGGCGGTCACCGATTGATCAGTTGAGTTGCCTAACCAATTGTATCATTCTATAACGGATTCGACAATAAAACTCCTCTAGTATAGTGCTTACCACATATTTAAGTGTTTTATTGCTGAAATTGTTCACTGTCATGTTAATGTCGACTTTTCTTGCAAAATCCAATTACTAGGTTGACTATAATTTGGTAGCTATGCTGGTCCTCCAGGCAAATAAGGCAGCATAACCCAAGTGCATCGTTATTCTACGCCACCAGTTGGAAATTTTTCCGGCCCTTTTATTCTTATTGGTTTAAATTCAACTGGTCCATGTAACCAAAGAAATAGTAAATTGATTAAGAACACATGTCACACATGTGTGACGCCGAACGCGCCTCTGGTAGCGGACATGCAAAGACCCCAACCAAAATTGAAGAAGTTAATGCTTGATGGCCTTAAAAAAGTCTTTTAAAGCCCAACCAGAGATTATCTTGTTCTGAATGATTGAATCATTAAGTTTGGCACCGTCTACCTTGGCATACTTTTCAGATTACACAAAAGACCCGATTCAGCATGGGATTATTCGCATTAAACCGAGAGCGTAGCTCTTTTATCCAAACCACTCCTATAGGCAATTGAAGAAAATGTTGCAAACGTGCAATAATGCATATTATCAGACTCGAGTCAACTAAACTGATCGCAAATAACAATGAGTCTCCAAAATCTCCAATAACAGAGCGTCAGCATCATCGTCGAACACGGCAAAGGTGGGTGGATGTGATCGCTGCAGTCTGGGAAGGCAAGGATTTTTACAGCTTAGAAAGAGAGCTGTCAGTATATAGTGAATATAACCTAGAAAAGTGTGTTCGAGCGGCACCAAAAAGGGAGGACCAGCACTCTGTTGGAGGGAGTTTGGGTGTCCTGAAAGAAAAATTGTAGCTCTGACAGCGTGTAAGCTCGGCATTGAAATAATTTTTGCCACCTAAATCCATCTACAAGTGAGCTGAAAGCTCAGAAGTATCCGTAATGGTGTAATGGATACAGATTGGTCCGGACTTCCAGCTGACTACACCCACGAACATGAGGAATGGGAGAAGAAAGTGTCCTGAATGAATAACAACTGTAGGAAAGCTGAATTTTTAGAAAAATGGGTAACAGAGGGACGTAGGCGCAAATGTCTAGACGTTTATTGTGGCCTGGAACTGAAACAGCTAAAAGTCGGGCAGCTATTTGACGAACCGGAAGCTTGGTTCGATCGGATTTCTCCCCATTTGTTTAAATTGGGCACCTTGGGTAAAAAGTTTCCAACGAAAAATGCATCAATTAATCTCGATTATTCAGCTTCAAAAATAGGCTTTCAGGGTAAAATAGGCCATATCGTCCTCCGACCGACAACATCCTACATTTATTCTCTTAATTTGCGCTTAGCCAATCCAGTTACGATCCACTTCTGCGCAAGCATAGTTAACGTTAGTTTATATGTAATGCTGGGAATGAGTGTGTGGAACCGTAACGCTAAGTTTGGCTCCAGTTCGCTGTTTTCTACTCTATTATCCGTCGATGTCAACCAAAAGGTCGGGTGGAATTAAGCAATCTCTTTTTTTCTAACATACAAAAAAACATAAAGTTTGGACTTCTTCTTCAATGGTCTAAGACCCAGTTGTCTCGAAAACCTGTCTGTCAAAGTGGTAATCGGTAAGACCACTTGCCGTAAATCCACGCAAACGCTAGCCGGCGGGACCGCCCGCACTGAAATCGCCCACTCAGATTGAAATGGGCGGGCAGCCGGGGAACCAATTAAATCGGGTCAGGGGGCAGGCAGTCGCTGGGGCGAATTTCTCAGGGGCTAGCAGCTATCGATCGGAGGAGGGTTTGCTGTACCAAGGCATAGAGATGTTGGCGCTCTGCACCAAAAAGCGGGGCTAAATCGGCTCTTGGAGGGGTAAGGAAGGAAGCAAGGCAGGGGGTGGGGTGGAGTTTAAAATCAGAGCACTGGAACGTTGGTGAAATTGCCCAGTTTGAGTTTAGTTGGGACGCTGGTTTGGTAAGGCGTTTACAATTGTCCCCTTTTCGATTGTCTCTGTGGCTTAAAACTCACATGCTCTGTCATTTTAAAAATATAATTACCAAGATTAGGGGATTTTATAATGCTATCTTCCATTTTAGTCGTCCTTTTAAGGTGTTTTCACAGGATTTAGCACTAAAGGCTTTTTGTAGGCATAAAGTGAGGGGAAAGTAGATGGTGGTAAAGGTGAAATATAATGCGTTCGGTGTTCTATAACCATCCCAATACAAGTGACCACGAATTGCCAATGTGTGAGCGTTGCCAACAGCAACAAGAACACAATTCCTTTTGAAAGGCTTCCTATTCTTTCGAAGGTGATTGTCGGTTCCGCCTCCACTTGAAGTATGTTAATTATCTCACCACCCAAGTTTGGAGAGTGGAGACGCGCGATACCAAGGAGACGGCAAGTAACCGCCTGGTTCAGAAACTGGTCACCCTGCCCTCGCGATAGCAGGATACTTGGCAAGAGTGAAAGTGACTACGCACCTCCGACAGCAAATGCCAGTGGTTAGGTCATTAGCAGATGCAGCACTCGCACTCAGCCTTCCTAAAATACCTTACACTGTCATCTAAGTTAAGAACTCCTTCTTCTTCTTCTTCTTCATTCCTTGTGGTCAAGGTTGCAGCCAGATGGACGTTGAAAGCTCGCCACCACCAACACACCCCAGTATGGCTGGCTTTGAACTTTTCATTTGCCTACTGAAAAGGGAGGACTTTATTCCCATTTTGGGAAGAACACCCACTACCCAGCGTTTGACAGAACCATGTTTATCCACTTTAGCAACAATTTGCGCTGCTGCATGGTCATCCTCCGCCCTAGATGACAACTCTTACACCAAACAGCAAAGGCATCCATTCTACCAGACGGAAGCAGTCACATGGCACACGCTGCCAGGACCAATTACGCATTTCGGCCTTACCTCCATTGTTGCCATGGTAATGGAGAAACCGTAGCATTTTTTATCATGCATGTTTGTTGTATTCCACTGACACAGGGGTTAACAGCACCAATATTTCAGGCTGCGAGTAGCCACTTATTACCGAAGAAACTGTCTTACCACCCTAAAGTGATTCAACAATTTTCCGCCTTAGTAGGTATTTTAAAGTCGGCGATTCAATAGAAGAGCTTATTTTCTTTCCTCAGTAAGAGTCCTCTAAACTCGCGGCGATCCCTAGTGCCAGTGGCTGGTTTTGCCCTCACCGCAGGTGGGATAACCTCTAAACAATACATGGAATGTCTCTATAGAAAAGACTTTTGTTTTATGATCTTACCTGCTGCTTGCTATCATTTAAAATCCGCGTAAAAGTAAGGTTAGTATGTAATTTTTTAACTTTTTATGTATTATGATGACCAAACCTCAGCTTTATAGTATTTTTGGAAAAAAATTTCAAATCTTGCACTCTGAAGTGCCTGTTGGATCAAAAGTCAACTGATCTGTGGTCAAAGTAACCGAAAAAATCGGCGAATCGATCAGCCAATTGGGGAGTTTGACCAATCGTATCCCAGATCAGGGAGAATCAACAAAACCCATGTGACCGCTCCTCCTGCCTGGGATAATTAGGACCGAATTTTTTTCCCACCTTCTCATTCCACCACACACACACACATAAATAGTGTTTTGACTCATGCACACCTAACCAAAGTACGTGCTTGCGACTACGCCCATACACAGGGCGGGTATTTTCACGCAGCCAATCAGACTCTCGCCTGAGGCGTGTGCAGGCGCGCAATCGATCGAACCCATGGCGTGGCCGTGGCACAGGCGTTGCCACTGGCAACCCGGTGAGCGCTGTTTGTGCACGCAATTCCTGCTTGGATGTGTTGTAAAAGAGCAAGAGCTCACATGCGGGTTAGCAGAGCAACACAGCCGGTTCTCTCAAAACACACGCAACCATTCTACTCACCTCTAGGGGGTATCACCCTAACACAAATTTTTTGAACGATCTTTCGTACTGAGCGAAATTCCGTTCTCGAAAGGTCAATTTCCGCCCAAAATTAAGGCATTCCTTTTCACAGACTTTGAACCACTATTTGGACATGGGTGAAACTGTCTTGATGGCATGCACTGTAAAACTAGATCCTTCAGCCGGTTAGCGGTAGCCTTTTACGGCAGTTTGCCCAGTTGGGTATCACTTGGACGTTAATTCAAGAACATCTAATCTGAGCCATCTACCGTGGGTTTGTAGAGAGGTCACTTAGGTAACGAAATTATGGGGACGCCCTGTAGACAGAGGTGACGTACTGACTTGAATCGAACGCTCGGAGCCCAGAAGTAGGTCGGGTCTAAGGCGACAAGAATTCTAGTCAGAAATTTTTCCGAGTTCCTACCGAGGACAAATCAACCAACACAACCTAGGCGTTCCGTCGTATCGCATAGACGACGTAGCCGCTTGCACAACCTACTTGCTGTTGCTACGCAAACCGAGAACAGCCTACATCTACTCTACCAGCTTTAACGCAACAGGATTTAGTGCGACCGCAACACCATGCTCAGATGAGAAAGTAAGGTGGCGTTACACATGCGTACCGTCCAGCCAGCAATTGCCGTAATTTCGAGGTCACAGATGCAGGCAACAGATGTCAATCACTAAGTCAAGGAGGCTCTGTGCTACCCACTAAAAGGGAGGAATGGTTACGAATAGCCAAATCTTTCATTTCATAAATGGTAGGAACATAAATGCTACATCTCTATCACCCTTGAAGGCGCTTTCTCCCCTTCACTCTCAATGTTACGTTGAAGGGGTGGGAAAACATGGCCCCAATGACCTAGAGTCATGACATAGGCCGTAAGGAGGCCGTCGATCGGGGCAGGAACCGGTCCAGGTTCAGTGGTCTACTCACAACCCGGCTTTTTTTTTCATCTGAGCTGAAGTCATGTGCCGCGGTCGCAGCAGCCGCCCCACATATGGGGTGCGTGCAGGTGCGTACATGCATGTGAACGCACGCACATGTGCGCACACGCGCGCACGACTAACCCTCAGTTCAATCGATTAATACGCCATGGTTGTGACGGTGGTTTTGCCAGGGCAGAAGGTGCGGCGGAGGCGGGTGGGGGGGCGACAGTTCAACTTTGAAGGCCACCGCTATCGGTGTGCCTTTTCAATACTGGTGTCGACGCACATCACCATACACCTGCATACACATGTAATATCAAACTTTTCCTGTGATCTCCTGCATTTGGGGCTTGGTTACAGTCACCCCATCTCAAAAGTGACCTGACAGCTGAAGCCATGGCGTTGTGTTGACATATGTTTTGAAACAAAAGTAGTTCAACCCCCGCAAAGAGGACCGCCACGCATACACAGGATAGGGATGGTGTTTAATCTCTTACCCGTCAACACATTAAACCGGCTCGAGGTGTGGATGTTGAGGGTGGGCTATCTGAGAAACACCGGAAGCCCGACCTAGCCGAATTCGATCGCGCACAGTAACCAAGGCGGTGGCAACCCGTTGGTCCAGAGTCGGTTAGCCAATCAGAGGGCCAGCTAGAGGCTGCTCGTCTTGGTGGCAGTGTGAAATGGAGAGCTAGCTAGCTAGAGAGCGCGCGCCAAAAGACGCGGTCCTCGTTTGGGTGCACACGTGCGTTCGCGCTTGTGCGTGCGTGAGTGTGTGTCTATCTCACGCAATTGCGAGAGGCGTGCAAGCGCATACACGCACGCGCGCGCTTTGACCCACGCCAAGGTCGCGCGCCGATTGGTGGTGACCCGTAAGCGCAGGGAAGGACAACTCGTTTGGCGGCGCACACAGCCTAGCCGCCTCATTTGACGAATCTAAAACGCGTCGTGAGAGCCGCGTTGTCTATTTCTCTGGCAGTTATTATGCTCGACGCTCTGACCAAGGAGGGCATCTCGACAGTCACTTCACCGTCTCTAGCTCCCATTACCTCGTTATCTGCGAGCACCCCTAAGCCACTAAAAAGGGCCATAATGGACATTGACGAGGAGGAGGAATTAGTCGTTGTTGAGCCCACGGACCCTGACGAGGATCGTCTCCGTGAGGCAACTCTTCAAGCTCAGCAAGAGGCTGCAGCAGTTGTAGCAGTTCAGGCCGTCTCGGAACCAATACCCCCTCCTCCACCACCGCCGCCACCGCCACCTTTTTCTCCCCCATCCGAAGCCATGGATTCCAATAAAAATGTGGTCACTACCGACCCAGTTTTGCTCAGTCAAATCATTCAAGCTTTGAATGCCAAGCCGAATAACCAAACTGCTGAAAGTACTCAGCAACCGCCAAGGTTCCTAGTCACCTCTTCGAACAATGTGCTAACCTTTCAGCCCTCTCCAGCCCCCATTCCTCCTCAGACGTCTTTCATGGTTCAACCACTGAGTGGCTTCCAGGCAGCTAGACTTTTAAACCTTACACCAGCTACTCCTCCCCCTCCGACACCGATCTCAAACACAGGTCTGCAAAGTCTTCTTTCAACGGACCCGCTACTCTATGGAATCTTCGTGAACTGTGCTACTTCAAATATGATAACCCAACTGGCAAATTCCATCTCCGCATCTATGATATCCTTCGCCCAGTTGGTGGCAATTGATAAAAACATCAATCTGAACAATCAAATAGCCGAGATTACGCAACTTATTTCAGCTCTAATCAATCTGGCCACTTCGCTCTCCACCACGCTACCAGGTTTGATGTCCTTGAGGGGTGCGGTTAACCCGGCACCAACAGTCTGCACTCCTCAAACTAATCCCATTCTCACTAGTCTCATCGCTGCTTCCTCGTCCACACCTTCACCCTCACAACCGACAAACACTCCTCCTTCAACAATGACAGGGAATTCGACGTCCAAGAATGTTCCTCCACCACCGAACGTAGTCTGCCCTCAGCCCCGTACTCCTGTTCAGGTGAAACCGGAGCGATCCACTTCGTTGATGAGTGGTAAACAGAGTCCACCAGTTGCCGGTCTGGTGACAAGGTCCGGCACAGTCCTAACCTCTGTGAAGACGAGTCCGCGTCCGAAGCGGTTCATATGTCCACATTCTGGCTGTACCCGGGCTTTCGCTTCGAGATTTAACCTCGTTGAACACATCCGTATCCACACTGGGGAAAGACCCTTTGTCTGCCCTGAACCTGGATGTACCTCGAGGTTCAAGAGACGTCGGGATCTCTATGAACACTCCACGATGCATAAGAAGCGTGTTCCCAACCCTGGAAAAGCTCTCCTCGTTACCTCGGTTCTCCCAGAGAAAGGGAAGGCTGTGCCCAGTGGTGAAGACAATCGAAGACCACGTCATTTCTGTCCATTCACCAATTGTCATCGCTCCTATGCTCGCAGACATCGTCTCAATCAGCACATGTGTCTTCACACCGGTGTTGGACCCTTCTATTGCGATCAACCGAATTGCAATGTGCGGTACTTCAATTCCGACGATCTCGAACGTCACAAACTCGTCCATCTCCTACCGACAAGCAGTGATACTGCAAAAAAGCATATCTGTCCTCATGAAAACTGCGGGAAGGTCTACTCGAAGCTAAACAAACTGCGGGAGCATGTTCGATCACACACTGGAGAAAGACCGTTCATTTGTGAACGGGAGGGATGTGGCGCTTCATTCAGTCGACCTTATGGCCTCAAACGTCACCTGCTGACTCATACAACCGCGACAGCAACCGCTGACATAGCAGCCAATTCGGATGCTCAGAATTCAAATCAACCTTCATCCTCCAAAGTGGCAAACCTTGTCACATCCGTACCAGCCACAAGAACATTGACAGCGGTGTTCCCTCAGACTCCGACACTCATCTCCAGAGTGTCTCCCAACCCCCAGCCAACAATTCTCAACCTCGTGCAGGCTTTGACTTCTTCTGGCGTCCAGTTGCAGCCGATAGTCACGAGTGTGCCGAACGAGGAAACCCCTCAAACTCCTTTGAACGTCACAATTAAAGCAGATCCGGATTCTACACCCGTATCCACAGTCACTTCCACTCCTCCCAATGTTACAATCACTTCAGTGGCGTCGAGTTCAACAAATAAACTACCTCTCGTTCAACGCTCCAGCAAGGCAGCTGCTACACCCTCTGCATCAGCATTGGCAGAGAAGGCAATCGTGATTTCAGGGCCTTTTGGAAAGCGGCGACACATCTGCCCCATGCCTGGATGCACAAAAATTTTCCCCAAGTTAAATAAGCTGCGGGAACACATCTGTCGGCATACTGGAGAACGACCATACGCCTGTGATGAGTGTCCTGCCACCTTTGTTAGAATGTACGATCTTCGTCGCCATGCACTCATTCACACACGTAGACGGCTGGGAATCCTTAATAATGGCGTATGAGCAACTGTGATCCCTCTCCTCTGTCTTGTGTCAGTGTTGTTTAATTGTTTAGTTCTCCTCCCCCTCTCCCTTCCCCCCCCACCTCCTTCCCAGTTTTGGTTGCTTTTTCCCTTTTGGTGGAAACTGTGTATAGAGTGGGATAGGGGGTCCCCCTATGTTGCCCCACCCCCCTCTTTTCACTACATGTGAATTGTACCCTCGTACACATGCACGTCTGCACACCTTCATGTATTTATGCATGTATATTTCCAATTAAGTAAATCACTGGCTGTGCCTCCACTTCAAGAGACTGAAACTTCTTCTGTTGTTAGCTACGGTGATTGTTTTGACCTGTAGTACAGGCGACTACAAATAACCCACGTGTATGCTAATGTCGCTTGTGCCAAAAGTTCAAGGCGCCAAATGGTGGTGGTGATGATGATGGCGATGGTGAGTCACCATAGGCATGGGACTCTGCTAATTATCATATCTTGCCTTCCTTAACTGCTATGATGAATGCACGTAGTACAGGAGATCTGTCAATGTCACCCTCTTCTGTTGGCATGGCGTAAATAGATCTCACCTGCCACGTGATCGGCCATGACCTACCCCAATGTCGGACGCATTAACTGACAGCATTCGAAGGGCGTGTGCGGGTAGCCGCTAAGCTGTTGCACAAACAAACCTAAGTTAACATTGCAATTAAGTTTGACAGCTTCTGTCACACCCGAGTTATCCCCAAGCCAATGACTGGAGCTGGAAGGAATGCCGAGAAGACCTGCAAGTCTAATAGAGGGTGACTGAATGCACCCTCAGGCTTACTTTGGGTGTCATCCACGGTGCTTACAGCGGTCACTCCTTCCTATTCAGCAGTCACAGCTGCGATTGGCCAAACCTTCTGCTGGTCTCACCTCCTTCGCTGTCCAACTGCCTCTTTGAGCCTTTTCCTTGGGCCGTTTCTAATTGTCAACTTCTGATCTGCACAATCCAATGCGAATCCGTTTTCATTGCATCAGCAAAACAGGGTATCACGGTGTCTCAGTTACTGCTATAGGTGGGTTTGTACTGTAAGCGTAGGGAGGCTTTGTGGCAGGCGAGTCCTGTCAGACTTAAATGAGATTTAGTGATCGCAATTTTGCGAGCGGACCTAATTGTCCTCTGCACACTTTCATCTGGCGTGTGAGGCGCCAATTAGTGCCACCAGGCACATCAAAGCGCCAGTCAAAATGGTGATATCTTACCCAAACCGTCAGTTTATTGCCTGGAGCGCCGAGTCAAACCTGAAGATGTAATAAAGCACACCAAATGCGACAAAGTTCATTATTCGTGTACAGGTATGGGAGGTCACAGGAAAGGACGGGAAGGTCCTGGCGTCAAGGCGGTTAATGAGCAGCCAGTGGAGCCAAAGCTATCGTTTCACTGCACTTGCTACTGAATTCAGAAGTTCTCTTGCAAGTTCTCGCTTCTTTTAAGCGCCAGACACGATTGCGTGAGTTTGTTTCTCCTCCTCCTTTGAAGTCAGACCAGGCTGAAGTCTACTGGAGTCTTTAATTTCTCTCTACCCGACTCCGCCTGTTTTGGAGAGAGGTATAAGCAGAGGTGGTACGAGTGCCTCCTCTCAGTTTCAAGAATTGAGTCATCGCTAGAGGGAAGGAGAAGGTGAGGGCAGGGCGACAGGACTGGTCGCGTCACCATCAGACGTGTATCCCCAAGCCATGACTAATATGTTTCGTGAGGGGACACCCTGGTGGCAGTAGAACATTCAACTCAGCGTTGGCGCCTTTGTCAGTAATGGCGGGAATGGTGTCTGCGTGGATAAGGCGAGGAGATACTGAATTAATAACTCAGCTCGAGTTGGAGTTGATGCTGCTTTACTATCCAACCATCGTGGAACCCAGTGATAGTGTTTCTCAAAATTGTCACGCATATATGAGGCCAAATAATGTGAAATTTGCTTCTTGTAGCTTTGTGGTGGCTAGTTGCTGCTCCTTTCTCACCGCAGGTAGGCTGCTTGCAGACTTCATGCAAACGGGGTTCTTTTGATCTGGATGTGTGTGATGGAGCTACTTCTACCCGGCTAAACGGCTGACCCCACGATTCGGCTGCAGAGATGACACCCCGAGGTGAAGCTTGCGTGCGTGTGCCCTCAGAGCGAGGATAAAGGTCCCACCCTCACCTCAAATCTAACATGAATAAATGAATAAATTTGAAAACTGACCCCAACGGCGTGACGAAGGCGTACCATGCTGGACGTCTAGCTGACAGGAGTAAAGAACGAATCCCACAGGTGATTCGCGAGGGCGGTCAATTGGGGAACCAAACCCGCAACAACCTTGATTTCAGTCGAAAGCGGTGTAGGTGTTCATTTATGAACTGGATTTCCAAATGTTAGAAATGTAGTGATTTATTTTATTTCGTACTTGTCTTGCTAATATTTCCTCTCTTCAGTGGTCCCCTCGATGCCATCATGTGATGCGAGGCTCAGGAGAGGGGATTTTGCCATACAAGTTTAAAAGACCTGACTGGATGCTGATAAAAATGGCGTAATTGGAACGCCACTTTACGAAAATGAAAGACGAAAAGATAGGGGTTAAAGTGCTCATGTTGTAAAATCATAGCAGAGTTAAACCGACCCTCATGAATTGCATGTTTTATTGGTCCAATGAAAGAAATTTGTTATAAACTTGTTTGACCAGATGAAAGTTTTTTATGTAGTAAAAAATCATAATTATCCTTTATTATTAGACAATGGATTGTTTTAGACGCAACCAATCCGATTGTCACAAGATCTGGCGCAACTATTGGCAATAAAAACTGTCACATATTTGTGACACCAGACCTTGATTAGATGATTGGGAGGTAATGCTTATGTGACACTGTCATCAAAGGCATCAAATCAGCTGTTTGGATAATTATTTCCTCGAGACTGAGTTGAAAATATCAGCATGAATGTTTTAATCGTGATTTACGGAGGAATTGCTTTCCACCAATCGGATATCTAGGGTCTGTCCAACATCCTAGCCCATTTATTCCAAATAAAGGCTTTCATGTATCCGATTGGGAACACTCGGCTCCCCTCCACGTGGTGGCTGCTGCCAGCTGGAGGTCCGGGACACTCTGTATCCGTCACACCGGTACGACCTCTTTCCAACATTTTATCCACGCTTAGATGACTTTTCGGGAGAGAGGGAGGGAGAGACCTTGATCCCCATATTCGTTCCCACGTGCCAAGAAAGATGAATTTGTGTCCCTTATATAAAGTGCATTTCAGAATGCAAACCCTTCCTCTTTCGCACAGCTTTTAAGATTTTCCCATCCGTCTTCACTAGAGATGGACAATTCTTCAAGGATGGGCAGTCTGTCAGGTAGAAGTAGTCTCATGACAATGTTTGGTATGATTAATTCTGATTGAAATTTACTGCCTATGAGGTAGGCAATTCAAACGAGAGCATTATGTTCAACTTGACTCCTGGATGGCACCTGGTAAGACCTGTCAAGCACCGGTTGAGCTGGATGTTCACAAGAACGGCCACTGAGGCTGTGGGCTAGGAAAGCTGGGGGGTATTACGG
This sequence comes from Echinococcus granulosus, assembly GCF_000524195.1. Taxonomy (NCBI): domain Eukaryota; kingdom Metazoa; phylum Platyhelminthes; class Cestoda; order Cyclophyllidea; family Taeniidae; genus Echinococcus; species Echinococcus granulosus. The sequence goes on along the minus strand of NW_020170510.1, from coordinate 182,008 downwards.
CCAGGATTCTGTGTGACAAACAAATGATCACCTTAGAAACGTCTGCACCCTACACTTACATTGCGGACTTCTAAACGCTTGGTAGTTGCTGTCCGCCGGTTCGGATTTTACGCCTTAGTTCGCAGGCGACTCTTTTTAGCCGTATATATTCACGAAAACAGGAAACAATTGCTACTTACTACCGTCTGCTTCCATGTTTGCATTCTTTTTTATCCGTGAAGAGCTAAGTCTCGACTTGACCTGAACACTTCCCACAGTTGCTAAGACAATAAGCGTACCATAGAAACAGAGATGTGACAAGTTGATAGGAGAAGGGTTGATGGCATGGGTATAAGACAACACTATTCTGTTATTGCTACTTCTGCTACGCAACGCCAAGAGAGAGCGGACAGGCGGACAGGCAAGCGGATGGACGGGCGGGGGCTACCGGCAATGGGGTGACTCACCCACTCCCTTAAGGCCTCGCCCACAGCCCACACACCCCAATCACCACAGTTAGCAGCAGCAAGGGCAGCCGCAAAAGTAACAGAAAACCCGACATGGTGGCACCATGATGCGGACTGCAATTACCTCTACTTAACACCTCCTTCGCCTCCACTAATAGCTTCTGCTTAGGCAGTGTACTTCACCAACGTCACATATACGTGACGCCGGATCGCAAGTGTTCTTCGTGCGGTCTTGCTAAGTAATGATTGAGCAAATTGGTGGGGCAGGCGGATGGACTGAGTTTAGAACAATGTAGTGGCTGATGATGGGGTAAAAATACATCTCTTTAGTCTTTGAAAAACAATTTATTTAGTCAAATATATTAACGACATTGGTGCCATCGATGCGGTCTGGGGGGATCACTAAGCCCTCTGAGGCCCTGGTAACTGATATGCTAAAATTATCATAACCCAAAGCTTGACGGCCACTCTTCCATCGACGTGTTGTGGTAGTGGGTGTACCCACCTTGAAGGGCTCTGCGTTTGTCTCAACAGGATGGCTGGTACTGAAGTACGAGGCAAGGGGCAACTTTCTCTCCATCATGGGCTTGGGATATGATAAACTTTCTGTCTACGATATCCCCGTGTAAGAGGAAGAGAGAGTACTCCGGTACTTACTAAAGTCGCAAGTAAAAGCAGTACTGACCGGTGGAGAACGTCGCCCCGTTTTAAGTACCACCTATTCAGCAACAATTCATTGTTGTAATTTGGACGGAAAGTGCAACTTTTAGTTCAAAACTAGTAAAGTTTGCGAAAAGGATTTTGTGTGTGTGTGCAAGTATGAACCTTTAAAAAGCTGAAGGAAAGGAAAAAAAGAGCGATCAAAAAGTTTCAAAAATGAGGAAGGGTACGACCTCATTCAAATGGTGGCTTTGATCAGCAAAGAAGGGTCATTAAATTTTCCTGTCCCAAAGAAATTATTTAAACACGTTTTATAAATATCCTGGCTGAAGGATAGCAATTGGAGGAATTTCTGATTTAAGAACACATCAAATATGGCAAGTTCTGCTCTTTCCCTTGCTGTTCCATGCATTTATTTATCCATCTGTTTGTCTATCTGTGTACATCCATCCATCCTGTACCTATGTATTCATCAATCCAAACATGCCCCATCCATCCATCAATCCATCCATCTATTTGTAGTGATTTGGGTGCTCGCCACCATCTGGCATTCAGCGGTTAGGCACAGCACCGAAAGTCTGCTAATGTCACACTTTGAACTTTCATGACTTGGAAAGATTAACAGGATTTGCAATTCCTTCCTCATTTTTTTCGAAAAGGCTAAATGCGGGGAATCCATTTCTTCCACTCCACTCTTTTGGATGGCAAACGGATCACATTTGGGTGGCCTAGAGATGGAAAAACTTATGACTCCTCTCGTTTTCATTCAATTCTTCTAGTTTAAATTTATTTCATGGAGAAAGATCATAGAAAGGTGGCTTTCTTACGATAGCTAGGCATCAAAACAATCTCTCATCCTTTCCACCCAGTAAGACATAAGCGTGTTCTAAATCCCACTTCTTACAAACTTTTGTGGTTGTAAGAATGCAGTCAAACATAGCGCCAGCCATCCGCCGTTTCCATGTAGCCCTTCCATTTCCCAGCTGTCCATTCCCTTCCCCTTCCTTCCATTCTATTCAATTCTACTGCTCTGTAATGTTATATTTGATTTCGTTTGTAGTCATTTGATTGTGGTTTGTGATCATGTTACTGCTATTGCCAATGTAAAGGATTAGAGATTAGCATCGCCCACAGCTCAAAGAAATACCATTTGGTTAATATAGGATACAAACAAGAGCATCAACTAGTACCTTTTTGCCTTTCGCCCTCAATCCATCCCTCCCTTCCATGCTTCCAGCCCTGTTTTCGCATCAATAGGTGTCAATCTGGGATCACCTCATGGACACATTCTGTAGTACAAGGTGTTCAGTTGTT
>NW_020170510.1:171583-179488 GCF_000524195.1 Echinococcus granulosus | reverse complement strand
AATTTTGGACATAAACGCTTCCTACAAGTTGCCGCACGAACATTTCGGTCACTTGACTTCAGATCCCACTATAAATTACTTCATCTTTCGCCTGTGAAATAGTGATGATTCGAAATCGTGCAAGAGACTTAAAACCTGTGCTGGAATGACTACTCCTGCGCCCATTGAACTGGGAGGGGTAGATATGAGGAGACACAGTGATGGATGAAGCAAGTTTGAATTTAATCACTTGACATCTTTACCTAGAAGAGTGAAGACGATGCCAGTTGGTTTTATTTCCTTTTTTCCAAGAATTTCAATTTCCCTCTTCGCTCCACCCCACCCCACACACTAAGCTGCGTTTAATGACGTTTCGGCATGTAGTTTGAAAAAAGGTGTCGAATAAGTAATAATCTGCCCTTTCGGGCGTGTGAGCTAACATTTCGCCAAATTCCCACCGCCTCCCAAGGCATAACTTGAGAGTTCACACTTTGGCAATTAAGCCCCCGCTCCCCCATCCCCGCCCCCACCACTGGGAGTCTCTTTCGCATAATTTCATTTCCAATTTAATTAATTTCTTTCCTCTTTCTTAGTTATTTTCAGATCCCTGACTCACCTGAGTAGAGTTCCAGTCTCCCGCTACAAGAACGGTGTTCAGGAGCCCACGCGGCCTATCGATCGGTCGGTGACTTCCTGAGACAATAATCGATATTCCTCTTCAGGGGTTCTCATTGGGTGGCTCAGCCCGCTACCACCTTTCAGCAATCCCCCAGCTTAATCTCGCTCCTAACCGTCCATTTTTCATCATTTGAAGGGGGAGGAATGTCCCTTCTTTCCTCCGGGCCGATTTACTGCTTCTTCATGAACTTGAACTTGGGGGCAGCTTTGTGAACAAAAGAAGTTCCACCGCCAACTTTTCTGAGTCCCCCTCAGGGTAAGCAACAAATGGTATCCCAAAAAATGAATCGGAATTTTCATAACGACAAGTGCAAGCAAACCAGCAAGCCCACGCACAGCGAGGTCAACTTGTCATGCCACTCGGGGCAAGTGCATGCAGCTTATCGATTTGCGCCAGTCCCCCCTCCCTTACCCCGCCCCGCTAACTCGTGCACCCAGTTGGCGTGCTGTGATTGGCTGCTAGGACATTTCAAACGGCGCGCGCAATGCAGCAGCATCAGTGAAGCTACCGGGTTCAGTGTCGTCAGGAGGAATTTCATGCCTGAATTCTAACTGTTTTGTTTAGATAAGGCGTGATTCAACACCCCGTAGAGAGGTGACTGAGAAGTGCTTCAGTCGTGGTCAAAGTACACTGTGAGGTGGCGGTGGTCTTAGATTGACGCCAAGTTCGATGTGAGAATTTTTGAGTCGATACTAGCATCAAATACGGTATTCAAAGATTAGGACGAAATTCTGGCCCCCTTCCCACTCCCCTCCCTCTCGTGCCCAAAAATGCCGACATTATAACCTTCAATTTCAATTTTTTGGTTGGTGTCAACGCTTCCATTGCGCTGGTGATACGAACACAATTCAGACGGCGACACCATTGAGCAAGCGATTAACATTATCTAACTAATTCACTGGATAAAATGAAAGAGCCAAAGAAGCATTGACTTACCCGTTGACGGCGAAGAACATCGATATGCGCCCTACCAACTGCAGATACTTAAACTGTTACCCATATGACTATTTGAAATTTTTCCTTATTAATTAGGGAGCTAGATATCTCATTTCCCCTATTAGGTAAGTGAAAATCTAGGTAATGGGCATATCAACATCTAGTTTATAAGGCCTTCACATTTACCACTTGAATGCTCCACGAGACCTCGTGATCGCTGAACCCTGACTAACCAATCGGGGGGTGGAATTAGTCATGCGCCGACTTATGGTGCTAGGTGTGCGAAAGGAGTCACGTCAAACACGTGCACACGAGTGCGTTATCCGATCACGCACGTGATTGGCTGATGTGGGCCCGCTGCACTCCTATTGGTGAAGGCTGCATGATGCTGTGTATGGGCATGCTTTTACGTATTTAGCAGCAAATTTAAACTTAAACGCAAACTTATCTTCAAATATTAAGTAAACTTCTTGAGATACACACAGAAGGGAGACTCATTACTCACTTATTATTTGCAGTTACATTAAAAGCACTTGTACTTACTTTAGTAGCATTAAATAAAGTTCAGATATTACGTAGAATCACCAAAAGAAATTGTAAAATAAAAAGAAGTGAGCAAATCATACGGAAACTCGGGCTAGCTATAAAAAATCAGACATGCCCAGTATCCTACTTAAACTATGGGAATCCGTGTCGCCGCATATTCTACTGATATTCAATAAGCAGCAAGTGATTTTAAAATCGCCATCATCCAAATAAAATTTTATTTGAAATTTTGAATAGTTAATGCGACTGAGAGAATCAGATGATTACAAAAAAGTACCAAAAGGTGGAATGCTTCTATAGGCGAAAGAAGACATAATACTAGAGCAGAATATGTACTGCCGACCTACCGAAGGGCTTGGGGGCTACAGGCATGGCCTAGAGGTCAGGCCGCCAGGTTGAGGAACACTGAAGGAGCCCTAAGTAATCCCTTATCAAAATCGAGCGTTAAACAAACAACTAGATCACCACACTCTACCCATGTTTTTTATCAGCTAAAATGAAATTTAGACACTACATAAAGCCGATCTAATTAGAACAATAAGTGGCACTAAGGTGTTTGCCTTGCTCATGCATAGCAATGACACGGATTCTTCCACATCCGCGATGAGGCCTAAGCTTTCGAGGTATTGCAATGCTCAAGTGTTCCTCGGAGTGGTCTTAAGGATGCACGATTCTGGATAAAACTTGATCATAATTGCACAGAAGGACTTGTGTAACATGTGCAGAATCCCGTACAAATGGGTAGAAACTGAAGTCGCGGAGATCGAAGACCCAAGCTTCGGACAAGTGTCCTCCTACCCTACCATTGCCGAGGTCACTAGCTTTCTAACCTTCCGCTCCCTATATAATAGACTTACTGATGAAATTACATCCAAATGCGTTTTCTAGAAACACATCGACTGTTGATACCTGCTCTTCCATATTTATGATCTAAAAGTAAGTGAGGAAGGTAATAAACCCGTCATCCTAAACTTTCAACGAAATACATTTACAGCATCTCCTTCTTAAATAATGACTACCATGTCTTGATCGTGGGAGAAATTACATTGTGTACGTGTTTATGAACTTTATTCCAGAGTATTTCAGGATACGTAGAAAAATTTATGACAAATAATAATGTAATTAGGTGTATTAGAAAATTATACCGATCACACTTCTCACCGTAGTCGCCATTTGATCCTAAAAAAAGCGATTAAGAACATCAGCCAATAGAATAAGAAGATATTCGTGATCTGGCCAATTAGATGAGAACCCTCACACGATTGGCTAAAACAATACTCAACAAAGCGGGGGCGTATAAATATAAAGCGTTGCCTGACTTTTGGAACTCACGTTTCATACTTTCCCTCGCCAATCTGTTGATTAGTGTGCTCCGAGGTGGTTGAGTGGGAGAGAATACGTCGGGACTTCTTCCGAGGTGGTAGAGCTACCTTTTCAGATGCCAAAGCACCGGCTTGATCTGTTGGTCGATTCTCTTCCTCGCTATCGCCCTGAAGCGATGGTTTTGTGAGTAAGGCTTTCAGCGTTCCTTGTGCAGGAGCTTGAGAACTACTGCCAACTTCACCGGTAACATTAATTGCAGAAGAGTCCATCTGAGTCGGAGGCCTACACCTACTCTTCGTGATTGAGATCATAGATGACACCGAGTTATTCAAATTGGCTGTTAGACTTGACATCGTTGTCAAGAGTTGTGCTACCTCTCTCAACGACGCCAGAATTTCGGCATTTGAGCCTCTAGCAATAGATGATACAGCGACTGACGTTAGAGAACCGGAGATATTTGTGGCCAATTGGGAGATGAAGGTGGCAGTTGTGCTGTTTATGATGGCGATCCCCATCAGTGGGTCCAGTTCAGGAATTGGACCAGTGGTCGACTGTTGAATTTGATTCATGTCGAGTCTGGGACCTGACGGGACGATCGATGCCTGCAGACTTGGTCGTGAGTTGGAGATGACTGAAACCACATTCTCCAAGGATGTGACGGGCTGTGCATTGCTCAAAACAGGTCTGGAAGGAGTGTTGGTTGCGGGTTTTGGAAGCAAAGTAGGTACACTCGTTCCTAGGTTGGGAGCCACAGAAAGAATACTCCCCAGGGCTGAAATGGGCAGAATTACTTCTCGTTTTGTAAACGAAGTTGTTGCGCTTGGTGCAGAGGCGGCTGACGTCGCGGGGGATGTTGGATGCATGCGCCAAAAGTGATCGACGTGAATAAGTGTCGTCTTACTTGACTAAGCGGGCATATAGGCGAGAGGCCGGCCAATTGGACCTCGAGGCAACTGAGAATCGACCAATCGCCTCGTGACCTTCACCTGGACAGGACTGAGTCATACGCACGTAAAGCATCAATGGGAAGCAAGTGAACGCGCTGAGAGATGTGGTGCGGACGTGTGTTATTGTTTGCCTGTACGCACATAAATGACCGATCGATAGCCGATGACTGACGAATCAGGCGTTGCAATCTCATCTCGGCCTCAGATGAAGGTCACTCAGCCAACCAAAATGAGATGTCCTCGTGACGCTAACACATGCGTTGTGCTACCTCCATAAATTTCCACAAGGTCGACGAAACCGTCTCAGATTTGGAAATGGGTTTATGATTCTAACTCTCGGTACTTTGGACTTTCGAACCTCCGATCGTTGTGTTGAGTAATTGCTTATGTGTGGGCCATGGGACGCAAAAATAGAACTGCTCCGAAGGCATGCTGGATATGCGGAAAATGGATGCTACACTTTTTTCATGGACTTGAAAGGCTGTGCAATAGGTACCAATGCAAAACGCATTCTTTGCTCAAAACCAGAACAAAATAAGGCGTTTGTTGGAGGTTTTCACCCAATATTACTGCACAATGAAACCTAAAGTGTAGAAGTTAATACGCATTTTACAGATAAGTAAATAGTATTCATCTTATGGTAAATAACTTATAGTTCACGTCATTTGGCATATGTAACTCCCGAAAGATGTATACATAACCCACTTGAACGGACAAAACCATATAAAACCCTGCCCATTCAACGCAAGCAGCCTATTCTGCTGCCAATGGTGCTTAGATCAAAATCGTCACTGGGTAAAATAACAGGAAATAGGGTAAATAATTAAAGTGCTCCTAGGGGGTGACTCAGAGCTTTGCATCAGCGATAAGTCTTACAGACTAATGAGCAGCCTAAAATATTGGACATTTCATAGTAAAGGAAAAGGTTACGTCAAACCGATAAGTGCAAGTGCGAAACGATCACACAGTAGGTGGGGATATTAAATCCGATATATTTTACGGCTAAGCTTTACTTAACCAGTCGATCTTACAAAAACCTAATCTAGACAAATGTGGTCAAATTGTGTATCAGTATCAAAAAGCTTTTCGGCAACCCCTTCTGAAGTCCATGATCAAACAAAGCAATATTAATAATAGAATTGTAATAAACCTGTAACGAATTAAAATTAAAAAAACCTAAAGCACAACTGCTTGGGAAAATAACCAGATATTAAGCTAGTAATTGTGATTACTTACATATCACTCGAAATAAACGAATATTCGTGTTTGTATTGCTGCATTAGAGTCGCGAGGTTTTTGCATCCGCGAATGATGACGGCCTACAACACCAGAAGCCCTGGTACGTTTTCTTACATAATCTTGATTAGCATCTCCACAGCCGTCAAGCGGTTGATGCGCGAAGCTCAAGAGCTTTCGCAACCAACAGAACTTTATTATGCTCAACCACTGGAGGTAAGTGTCATTTCATATAGCGGTAAATTCGTCTAGGACAACCTTTTTGAGTGGCACTTTACTATACGTGGTCCAGAAGGTAGTGAATTTGAGGGTGGAATTTATCATGGTCAGATTTCGCTCCCTACAGAGTACCCTATGAAACCACCAAATATCATGTTACTGACGGTAGGTTCATCGACGTAACCAAAACTTTGATCTGCCATATTTTACTCATTCTAGCCAAATGGTCGTTTTGAACAGTACCGCCAAATATGCCTTAGCATCTCTGGCTACCACCCAGAGACATGGTGCCCCTCTTGGTCCATTCGGACAGCTTTGCTTGCAATCATTGGTTTCATGCCGACTTCAGGTGCCGGTGCTATAGGATCCATGAGTATTTCCACTGAAGAGCGTCGCAAACTCGCCGCAAGGTTGTTCATCATCTTTTATGCTTGATTCTTTAATTAATGAGACAGATTAGATTGTTTGTTTCTTTTGTTCACAGTTCCAGGAACTTTATCTGTGATATCTGCGGTCCAACCAGAGATTTACTCCTTCCCTTAACTAGTACCTCCTCTTCAACCGTCAAGGAAGCTCAGGAAGTAGCCTCTCAGTGTATCATTACAGTGAGTTCAGTTTACTCAGTTCTTCTTTAAACGCCACCTATTTGCCACTTTCGGTGCTTTCAGGATCCCGTTGCACCAAAGGAGATGCCTTCTGAGTCCCGGGATGCAAAAGTTCAGCCAGAAGCTCAAAAAGTGTCGAAAAATGATGTTTATAATGGTGGAATCCCCTCTGCTTTCCCACCACAGCTATCGGCACTGCAAGGAATGCCAAGGCCAGCCTACTGGCTGTGCTACCCCATCTTTCTGTCAAATGGGACTACCTCTGCAAATGTCCCAGGGACGGCTGCTGGCGATATTAAAAGGGAACCGCCTCTTAGCTTTGAGGAATGGCTTAAAAAAGTGAGTTGTAGTGTATTTCTCGCTTGTGTAGATTCCACACTTTTATATGAGAAGCATTCCGATCAAATCGAGGATTCTTGTCCAATGTTCACAGGAATAATTTTCAAAGCCATGGACTGGGGAACATGGTGGTCGTACAGACGTGCGATTGTCTTTGAAATACACTACTCGAACGGCTTACTGGTGTGAGGATGGGTACCATCACACACATTGACAAGGTTGCACCCCTTGTTTCATCTAGAAAATTGTTTTGATTTGGACGCTTCCCGTGCTTAAACTGGAGGCTGGCAACTTTTGCGATCCACTACGAGTTTCCACCCTGCTCTAGAGGAGGCATCCTGCCATCATGCTCCCGGTGATAGACCACTTTTTTGCACTCCGAATAGATGCATATTCATTTTAAAATGAGGAGATGGTGTAGCTTTCCAGTTTTTATTGCTTGACGAAACTACCGTTCACAAACAGTCAAGTGATAATAAAAACACACGCGCCTAGCTTCTTTAAGCCTAATCGAATGATCAAAGGATAATCGTATGACCGCTCCTTTCCTCCTCTTCCACCTAAGGCTTTCGTTTTTGCTTCGCGCACCTTTTAAATTAATCAATAAGTCTTTGGGGCGCTGTACAGAAAAGGCGCCATGCTCCCGGACAAGGAGTTGGAGAATCGTCAGAAACCTGCGGAAAGCACAGATGACTCCGATCCCAATCGACCGCAGCAGTGGTAGGCAAACGAAGAAAAAAAGATTAATTTGACTTTTATATGGTATCAATTTTAGCAACACTAAAGTGGTGGAATATTTATGATAGTGGTGTGAATTGACTCCAGGGTTACAGATGCTTTGCGCTACCAGATTATTCTATTTAATTAGAACTTTATTTCACTTATTATCATGCCCTCATTGAGCCAATTTGATGTAAGAAAACTTCGGTGGTTACCAAATTAGAGCTGAATTACCGAATTATTTTTGCCTCTGCTGGATTTCATTCAAACTTGATCCTTTTTTAATCCCAGTTTTTTGTATTTAAAATACCTCAAGCTGACTTGATTTTAGCTGCAATGAGTTGTGGTAACTCATGGGGAAGGGTTCTCTTAGGTG
>NW_020170510.1:165456-171483 GCF_000524195.1 Echinococcus granulosus | reverse complement strand
GACAACAGAACACCTTGTACTACAGAAATTGTCTGTTGGGAATTATCGTAGGACGGAGGCGGCTAAAGCTAGGTTAAATTGTTCCCACTTGCAAAACAGTTTGCAACAAGTAGGATTCATGGCGCTCGTCTTGTTGAAATAGGGTAATATTTCTACCCGCTGCAGGATTGGGCTTGTTTAGGATCCCTGCTTGGGGAAAACTGCATCGGGGGGGAATGCGCCTGGTTGGCAGCACATTTTCTAGCTGTGGATCTCAGGACAGCGTTCTTCACTTCAGATAAGATTTTAACCGACCTAATGCCACCAACACGCCACCCATTCACCTGATCCTGCTAAACTCAGAACGAAATATAGCTTACCTCAGATTGGGAACAGCACGCGTCTTTTTAATCTGCAGCTGTTTTAACCAGTCTATTTGCAGCACGGTTCCAATTAACCACTACTATTTGAAGCTTTCAAATTATCGGAGCGTTACTTGTATATCGTGGTGGTAATGAACGTTTTAGGTGGTGTTTTCATGTCAAAGTAAGCGAATGCAGCCCCACATCTTTTTGTTCTATCTGTGCAGGTGCATGAATGTCCGTCTGCGTCAGGCGGCACTGGATCCGAATCTTCCCCTACAAGTACATGTAAGTCACCCTCGGCTAAACCGCCTAACTCACCAACCGATCAGGTGCGAGTTAACGCAGTTGCAGCTTCGGAGTCCTCTGCTGAAACTGAGGAAGCGGAGGCAGTACCGCAGACGGTACCAGATCCGGAACCGAGTGAAAAGTTGGAGGCGGTGGAAGCGGAAACGTTAGAGGAGCCGTCAGGTTGTCGTCCGGCAAGCAGCAGCCCCCCGACAACCATAGTTCTGGATGATGCTGTCAGAGCACCTCCTTCTGGTGCTGAAAGTGGAAGTTTCGGAAGTAGCGTTGCTGTCTGTTACAGTGGTGGTGGTAGCAGACGTCCCTCCCCGGGCCCTGAACGACCAGGTCCTACCGCCTCGCTGCACTGCGAGTCACCAATGCCGGTGGAGCGGACTTGTTCGATGCCTAGTGAACCTTTGCCACAGTACGCCTCTTCCTCTGTCACTCAGGGACCTCGGGTGGTCCCTCTCCCTTCTAAGGAGGCCGCCAAGGAGGCTGCACAACGAATCCTCCAGGATGCAGCAGAGCGACACCGTCAACGCGTCTGTGCGATGCAGACGCGTTTAGAGAGAACTCCCGCCGGTGGAATGGTCACAGCAGGGGCCTCCTTACTCCCGCAAGAGACGCAGTGGGTCAAGTGGGTGGCTGTCGCTGTAGCCACAGCATTAATTGCACTGCTGTTGCGTCGGCTTATGATCATGTCCACCACTGGGCTCAGCTAGATGCGTAAAAATGACTATTCCCCTCAGTATTGCTGATTTCATCGCCTCCTTTTCTTGTTCTTTGTAACGTGGTCACTTTGTCCGTGCGTGGGATTAAAATGAAGAAGAAATAGCTGAGCCACCTGTATCCTTTTGTGGAAACAAAGTGGGCATTCTTTTTTTTCACCACCACTTACTACCACATTACTCTCTCTAATAGTCGGTACATACGTAGCGGGCCAATCCGTTGTCAGCGCCGTCAGGAATCTGGGTGACAGTGATAACGCACTCGTGGTGAGTGATGTTGACGTTTCATCCATCAGAGTCGTATGGTGATAGGCTGCTCAGCATTGAGGCAGTGGCAATGGCGTGAGCGCCTCAAGGACGACTGCAAGTCCTTACATCCGTGACGATCCAGGTTGTGGTGCTCTCCAACCCACAGCACAGTTGCCACTCTTTTGTAACATTAGGCTAGCGATTGGAACTGACCAACTGACACAATTTAACGTAGTAAAAGTGTACAAGAGGCAGATTGCCCCAAGAAACCCGTAAGCATGATCGATGTGGATGTTTTTCAGTTCCAAGAGCCCCGTGGGTATTGAGGAAGAAGTGTTTTGTTTGAGAACCAGTAGTCATCGCTAGATTTGTGGTGCAACAAACATGACCTCAGTGGGTTTCCCAACGCCCCCACCTGGCGGTGTCGCCTTCAAACGGGTAGAATGTAGATATTTCCCTGATTACTCTTTTAGGTAATATTTATAAGTGATTACTACAATGCTTCTTAGAATTTCGAAACCTAATAAATACTTGCTAATTCACGTTTTAGACTACTCACTTTTTTTGCCGGAGATATGTAGCGTCCTGAGTCTTTTAGAAGGGCTGAGAGGCTATTGGTGTGGCACAGGGGCCATTGTCGCCAAGCTTAGGTTTAATGGTGGAGCCTTAAGTGCCCGCGTGACCAAACTGGAGAGTTAGACAAGTAAAAAAGTATTTCATACTCCATCTATCCTTTTGAGTGTCGGTCCCGGGTCTGTCCTCGGTCAACCTTTCACGTTGGGAAAACATTCACGAACCAACCATCCTAGTCGCCAAATTTCCATGTAACTGCGAAGACATTTGTTCACAACGTCACTGATCCCTCTTGACAATTCCACTGGATCTAGAGCCACGCCCTGTGGAGTGACAACTGGGGAAGAAGAAACTAAAAATAGTTCCTTGAGAGTAGAGCTTCGCGGCCATTTTGTTTCTTGCCACTTTATGCCCACTTCAGTGCTGCCCAGCCATATCTACCTGAGTTAGGTCCAGGCAGTCAGAGAAGGAGGAGGTATCCGGCGCCCACTTCATAAAGGCGAGGTAGACAGCGCCGTAACGAACTTTTTCGCATGGCTTACGGCCAATGTCCCTTCAGCTGTCAATGGTTTTCCTGCAAAGCAACGGTACCAAGGCAGTTGCCAAAGGTAGGCGTCATCTATTAAAGGTTGTCACAGATTCGCACTTCTTTCGTTAATAATCAAAGGGCCAAGTTTAAAGTAGTTTCACAAAGAAATCGCTCTGCCTCTAGTCTCGTTTGTCGTCAGATTCTTATCCAATGGATTTGTGGAGATGCATTGGTGACGTTAGGAATCAATGAAGTCCCAATGGAACGTAAATGCAATTATTGGGGTGACTAACGTAAAGATAATATTTTAAAAGACCAACTGCGCTGTGATGGTTAGCGTATGAAGTTGACTATGAGGGCCAGGAGGGACAACGCTCAAAAGAAGTGAGGAGCTATATAATAATATGATAGTTGTAATACGATAGTGGTTTATCCCTCGGTTCTGGTGAGGCGCCACTTTTGTACTTCGAATTAGCCCCCTTGTACCTCGCTGGGTGGGCTGGCCTTTTGGGCCATGCCAATAGCCCAGACACCTTCTCCGTGCTGAACATATATATTCTGCCCGAGTATTTTGTCTTCTTTCGTCTTCAGGGAGTCTCGGGACGCTACATAGTTCGTTTAACTCTGAGTATGGTTGCGCAGCTGCCGAAAATTTTGCTTCACAGCATCACCTTTGATCCATACTAGTAACCACTCGACCCTTCTGTATACTCCTAATATTTTCCTTCTGTAATACTATGACTTCAGAGGAATTCGGGAAATACGTGAGCCGCTACATAACACCTTCATTAAAACACAGTAAGAAACACAGTTATAAAATTTTTTAAATCGATAAAACGTAGCGTTCTCTTTATATTTCAATAGTTTTGTATAAAGCGTGAGAGTGATGCCAATTCCTAACATCTATCTGGAGTGTTCACCGTAATGCGATGGTAGTTTATCCCTCGGTATTGGTGGAGGTCCGCTTTTGCACTTTTGAATCAGCCCTCTTGTACCTCGCTGGGTAGGCTGGTTTTTTGGGCCACGCCAATAGCTCAGACACCTTCTCTGTGCTGAATATATATTCTGCAAGAGTATTGTGTCTTCTTGCGTCTTCAAGGAAAGCTCGGGACGCCACAGCACGGTGCAAACCATCTGCATGAGTTAGTGAGGCTAAAATAGTAAGATTTAGTATTTTAGCGGCCTTAATCATTTTACACATTCCAACAAAAAAGTCTTTAGCACAAAGACGCGCAGAGTGGAAATTAAGTCGACTCCTTTGACTTCATTTTCCTAAAGGAAAAGCCATTCCGATGGGGTAGCTGCGCTCCCAAAAAGTGTATTATTGAAAAAAATAACACAAAATTTATTTGTTTTAAAACAGTTAAACTTCTATAGATACGGGAAAATTTTTAAAACCTCTTCATTATTTATCATCCGTGCATTGTTTCACTTGGCTAACACTTTGATAAAACCGGCAAATTCGGATTTCCTGGAATTTTCATGGTTGCTATTGTATAAATGCCAGTACCTCAACTTTGGTGAGTAGACAGTTAATTTCGTTTGAAAATTTCTGTTAGCTACTAATTTTTAATTTCGAAAAGCTCTTTTTCTTTCCCAAACAACTGTTTCCTCAAGCGCCAGGCTCGTTTATCCCAAATACTTATCTTGTTTACATTATTTTAGATACCGAATAATGTATTCTGCTCACATTAGGCGCATATCTAGTGCTCCAGACGTAAAAAGTTTTGAAACGATTCCAGATGAGCGCACCTTTTATAATCTTTTCGTGAATTTTAATCGACGTCAAAGGTATGTTCGTATTTCCACATAAGTGAAATTTAGACGATTCCATGCATCTCTACCCACTGTTCGTGGTACTCCTTTGAATCTATACTCCCTTTTTACCTCTGTTGTCAAACATGGTGGCTACTCTAAAGTCACAGAAAAGGATCTCTGGGAGACAGTCTCAAAGGATATCGGATGTCCATCGGCCTGTGCAAATTACAGTGTCGCTTTGCGTCGGGTCTACTGTCACTATCTCGTTGCCTTTGAAAATGAATCCTATCCCCACCTCAAGAATGACAGCTTGTGGTCTCAAATTCAGGATGAGTTTCACGAAAATCCTGGTGACGTGTTTACTCCTCCGTCTGTAGAAAGGATACTCGGAATTTTTAATCCAAAGCCAGCTCCCATTCATTACGGGATGCATCGCTCGGCTACGCATCTTGGTTTTGCCAGTAGAGATCTTTATCCAACTCTCCGCTGTAACCAGGTATGTGTTTTCGACTTATCTGCGTTGTCACTTTCGGGTCTAATGGGACAAAAACTGATCATGTACCAGGATTCCCGGATTCCCTCCTCCTTCGACCAGCTTCCACCATCGCAACAGTTGGAGGAGTTGCATTCTCGGCCACATCCGGACAACTCCCTTGAGTTGCGTCACGTCTCTGTCTTAGAGACAGCTGAAAAGTCCCTCATGTCAGGCCTTCCAAATGAGGTTGATTTGTCGCTCAATTCGGTGCTCTTTCTCTCCGCCGTGGTGCATTCTTCTCCAGCCACACCCCTTCGGTTAAGCAGCAGTCGTAACCTCCTCCAACTTATGCTCGCAAGTGTGGGGGTCTATGAGGATGGTGAGTACCGTGCCTTCCTCTTCTCTCTCTCCCCAGTTAACAATGTCTAAATTTTTTCACGCTTTTTTCTTGGATTCTGTAACCCGTCTAGTGACGCTTAATAATTTTATGTACTTACGGCTATTACTATTGTTGTCCAACCGTTTCTACAAAACCTTACTTCTGGTGCTCCACTCTATCTTGGCACAACTTGTCTAGGGTTTTTGGCTGTTGTGAGCAACATCTACTAAGCTATAACTCTCCCTCTTTTGCATGTCCAGGTCCTAGTTCACTTCGGCCATTGAGTCAGGCGTGGAATAGTGCGTCCAACTTGAACTTTGATGAGGTGAGTCACTTTGTCCTTCGGTCGACTTTTCCGTCATTGAATCGCGGTTAACCTAGCCACTTTCTTATTTAACACCCTTAAAGTTTTGGCGAGATGCCGTCGGCGACTCAGTTATTTCTTCTCTTCGTGAAGACGCCTATCTCTATCGAGGTTTGTTAACTTCCTTTCCCCTACCTTTTTGTTTGCTTACGACCGAGGTGTAGTGTAGAATACTTATTTGCTATATTGATACGTCTGATTTTTCCAAGACCTCTTTATCAAATATTTATTACATGTTTTCGTTGCAAATTTCTGGTAGTGGTTACCATAGATCCTTTAGGGTATTTACTATCGGAAGCTTGCACATAATGTTTCATTGATTCTTCACTTCCTCAGTCCCTAA
>NW_020170510.1:136927-165356 GCF_000524195.1 Echinococcus granulosus | reverse complement strand
CTTAAACGGTTTTACATAACTTGCTCTATATGTGCGCAAAATGCTGATCTACTTCACACTACTTGTATGTACTGGATAGCAGGTTTTGGCCTCATTGTGATCTGAACCTACAGTTCTGAGCATTGCGACTTGCAGTATTTCACTTCAATTTACAAAACCCAAATTGATCTCACAGAGACCTAGCCCTTCCGTGAACTGATTGTCTGGCTTAGAACAGTCCTCCCAGGTGTGCGGCGTACGCTCTTATCCGTGTCCAGTTAGATGCCGTTGGCCGCGCACGAGTATTTCCCCTCCCAGTGTAAGCCCATGGGCACGAGCTTAACCCTGACACCCTCTCCGGCTGCGCGTGCGTGCGCACGCCCCTGACCGCTCGTGCGTGCCTAGCATGAGTCATCGTGCGGTAGCAGGCCTGCCGATCGGGGGTAGGCCATCACCCTTCAACGATTTCGGTGTTTTCTCCCTGTAGAGCATTCCGAGCCTCTGGTTCAGGACGCTGAGACAGCAGGCTACCGCGTGGTTCCACCGCCCTCACCAGACACCACACATGACCTCTTCTCGCCCTCGCCGAGCCACGCACGCCAGTTCTTTGGTCCCACCGGTAGTGCCCTCGGCAACGGCTGCGGCAGCGATGACTGTCTCTCGTCTAATGCACCTCTCTCCCGTGTGCTCATGGTGGTGGCGACCCTAGTCAACTGTGTCACTCCGCCCTACCTTCCGGGTCTGCCGCCGCCTCTAGAGGAGGATGATGACGAAATTGAGCAGGTATGTTTCTTGTAATGATTATCGTCTTACCTTCAATGGCTTGTCTCTAGCTGACTGATTCACTGAAAAGTGCCTTTAAGTATTAGCTTCAAAAGTTATGCTTCTAAACACTTTTTAGACGCTTCTTCTGAAACGTTTTAATGTTTTGACTACTCCTCGTGCAGCGAGCACCGTTTATCAGGTGGTTTTGGGTCTAATATGGACCAAAGTACCAAAAGCAGATCCGGTCATTGAATCACAATTTTTGAACGGTTTTAGCCCCTTTGCCGTTTCACTGATTTGTTTCATTGTATTGTATTGTATTGTTGTATTTTCTATTAGAATCTTCATGAACGGATGATTATTGACTTCCAAAAAGCTGGCATATCAATGATGTTTTCTGGATACGTAGGTGCAACATTAGTTGTCTTAGTAGTAAATTTTGACAGGCGGATCAAACTTTTTTTGCAATTTTAGGGTACGCAAGGTCGATTCATTCAGCATGTTCTTCATAGTAGTTTCCACTAAAAGCCCTTATTCTAAGCCATTTGTTTACGAAATCGAATGACTGGCAAATGGGTTCTTTTTATTTTCACATTGTAATTATGGACTTTTTAAAAGCTAGCATGTTCACCTCCAAATCACCTGTCGCGGGTTGTTCCATGATCTACATGCGATTCACGAAGAATAACAGAGTTGTATTGATAAAATCATGTTTTCTTAACGGGCTTTGCTCTACCTCATTTAATTGCCTTTTGCTAATCTGTTTTTTTCCTCAGAGACATACAGCAAATTATGGATTAACACCCCCACTTTTCGACTGGATTATACCTTTGTCGTTTCAAATCGCCAATGAGCATTGTATCCTCAGTTTGCATGAACCTTCGTACTGGTGATATCAAAACATTATCTCTGTTGTAGATGATGGCATTCGCCTCAATGAGGGGTCGTCGCGCATTCTCCGGGAGCGGAGGTCTCAGCGAGACCGGTGGACGTCCGTTCCGGGGTCGGAGCCTCTTTCCCGCTCCTGGCCTCATCCCCCCACTCTCAGCGTGGCGGGAGAATGCGCGCTTTCTCTCCTCTCAGCCCTGCGCTCTGCGTTTTGCCTTCCTCTGCGCCTACGCGCGCCATTCCGCCCTTCGCCAGCTCGGCCTCCAGTTGGTCAGCGGGCTGCGCTATCCCCTCGTCCCCACCACTTCTACCTCCACCGCACCTACCAATTCTGCCACTGTCTCCATACGAGTGCCACGCCCGTTGCATCTGAATACCTTCACTGGCATCGAGCTGGTCAGCTTGCGCTTCCTCATTCGCTGTCTCTTTCAGTCCACCGATCGGTGCGATCTCCTCGCCGGTAAGCCCTCTCGCAAACTATTGGGCTGTGCCCTGTCTGGGCCAATCACAGCCACCCTGGGCAGCTATTGGCTACAGCTGTTCCTGTTTGCATGTGGGTGTGTGCGTGGAGCGATCAGCTGTCCTTTCGCGTGACATGGCATATGCGGTTGCTATTACTTTGAGTGTGGCGTCGTTGAAGAGTACAACATGCGCACGCACGTAGCCACCTATTGGCTTGAGGCTTTTGATACACGGTTTGGATCGGGTCCTCACTGAAGATGTTACAAAATGTGGGAGTATTCATAAAGAATGGTGAAGTGCCGAAACTATTGACATGAACGGAACTCAGTGCCATTGCGAAGTCTGAAATGTCAACATAGTTAAAAAAAGAGTGACGATCACTTTCTCCCGTATTGTACCACAATCTGGTAGTTAAATCCAGTTACTTATCACTCAGTTTTCATAATTGATAGTCACTTGGACGGTGCAAAATTCGGCTTATGTGGGGCGATTCTGGCGACAAAAATTTGGTTGCCTTTTTGTGAACCAAATAATAAGCAATAACCATGGTTTTAGAAGAATGCGAATCAAACTAGTGTAGGTGAAATTTGGAGGGCTCCGTTCCAGACAGCTGAAACAATTTTAATAACTTATTATTACTTGAATGTAAATCATTAATATTGGTACGCCTGCCTTAATTTAATTCCTGTGCAATCCGGAAATTCTTCTACGGGTGAATTAACTTGCCTTTTCCCTTGATACCGCCGTATGTGGGAGAAAAAATCAGCAGTCAGCGTGTACATAGCCTGTCTGTTTGAGTGCGTGCTAGTTAGTCGAGGTGAGAAATTAAACTCTTGCATGGTGTTGCTTTTTTTGCTGTTCGGAGTGGCTTCAGAAATGTGCCTTTCTTCTCATGCGGCCTACAATGAGCAATTTATTAGTCTTTGGATAGATATCATACTTGAAGGCCAAAGACTGAGTGTCAACTCGTTGTATCTAAGGTAATATTTCACTGATTCCACTGACAAACCAGCTGTTCTTGCACTTTAGTCTGAGAGCTGTGACGCGCTTGACATGATAGCCTTGCAGGGGTCCAAGTCCATTTGAGTTGACACATTGAATCCTTTTGTGAGTGGGGTGTTGTGGGCATTCTTTAGGCCCACTTAGCTGCAACCACGATCAGGAATAATTAGCATAGGCAAACTCAAGAATTGATTCACGTAAATTGTTGTGGCGGAAATGAGGTTGAGTATTGGGTCTGCCTATTAAGCTTATTTAAGTGCCTATGTGTGTGCCTATTGATTGGAAAGGCGATTGCTGATACATTGGCATAGGCACAGGTACGTAGATGCCTGTTATTTTTAGGGAAGGTGGCATTGCGAGGAAGTTATATGTAACTTGAATGTCCTTCTCAGGCCTCAACCTCCTGACGAATCTTCTGCGTGTACCGGAGGGTGTGAATGTGGAGTGCCTCTTTGCGGGTCTGCCGCGTTCCTTGTGGTGCCGGCTGATTCAGCTGCTCTGTCTCTCCGACCTGGGTCTGGTGTGCGCGGTTCTGGAGGCCCTCTACACCGCGACGGGCATGGGGGGTTTCGCGTGCACACGCCTGTGG
The DNA here is from genome assembly GCF_000524195.1 of Echinococcus granulosus. Lineage (NCBI taxonomy): Eukaryota > Metazoa > Platyhelminthes > Cestoda > Cyclophyllidea > Taeniidae > Echinococcus > Echinococcus granulosus. The sequence continues at coordinate 161,671 of NW_020170510.1, read as the reverse complement.
GGCGCTCTCGCTTCTGCTGATGACACTGTTTCGAAACGTGCTCCATCAACAGTCTTCGCCGCTCGTCGCGCCTCTATCCACCTCCGCCCACTCCTCGCCTTCCTCAGTCTTGAAGGCCAGTCTATGGGTCCCGGCTCCCTGCATCGCGTCAAAGTGATGCAACGTCAGCCCCAGCCCGTTCTCACTCCCATGCAACCATCAGCACCGCCGCCTTCACAGATGGTGATGGGTCAGCCTGTGATGCATTACCCACCACCTTTCCATTCTCACCCCCACTCCTACCATCACCATTCTCGGCCGGCGGCGCCCCCACCTCCACTCCAATATCTTCCTCAACAGGCTCCACGTCATTCTCCACCACCAACATCACCGCAACCGATGCCCAATCCGCATTTAGTGCCTTCTCGGCCCTTTACTCTACCATCACAGACACGTTTGACCCTCCCACCACCACGTTCGACGTCCTCATCGCCGTCCTTGGCGAGTCTCTTAGGTCCCGGTTCAGTCTCTTCCCCTGCCACCGCCACCAGCCCAGGGGGCCTGGCGGTACCGCCTCAGGTGGCCAATGTAAAGCCAGAGGCAAGCAGTCTTTCTGAGCTCACCGATCGACTGCAGATGCCGCCACCTCAAATGCCTCCTCCGCGACGCACATCCACGAGAGTTAACGGCGCTGCCGCCTCCTCCACACCTAACCGATCGCCTCACGTGAATGGCAAAAGTGATTGTTTTCTTTTAATTACTTGCATTCCCAGATCATAACAGTCTAGATAATTGCATATTACCAATACACAAAAGGGCATGGGGGGTTGTGCCCGTGAGCAGGGACTAAAGTCAATATATATTTAGTATATTCTCTTTTTGAGCCTCGTCCCTGGCGTGTCATGATGAAACTCGCCCGCTACAAGTGTATTAACTCCTTCTGTAGATTGTAGTAAACTGTGCGACAGGACTCAAGATGGTACAGTGAGTTATCAGTATAGATAGAATGCTACCCTTTTCATTACTGGTAGTATACACTGCAGCTCTGTTAGGGATTTCTGAGTATAAGACCTTAGTGGCGAATTTTTTGAGGAAGGATTATTTTGAGATGTAGCGTCAAGGACTTAACGATGTTCCGCAGCGAACACATTCTACGTGCCTCCCATTCGTCAAAACATCTAAATGGATTTAATGGAGGAATTATAATTGCTCCGAATTTGGGTTCATTTACATTTGGTCTCTTTCCAATAGTGATTATTTTGAAGTACTCAAAATCGGGATGCTTGTCAAAATTTGACTTTAATTTGGCCACTCTTCTTTTGTAACTCTGCGTAGATTCACCCATTTGCAACAGGTACCTTCCTTCCTTGTTGCTTTGATGTCGTATCAGGCTACTGAAATCACGAATCATGGTCATTTAGATCGGATTCACTTGCCATTATCACCAACATAGTGATTTGAGTCATTCCTGAGGACGTAATAAGGAGTACGAGCTCAGAAGACTTATTAGTAACGCATGAGGATATGGTTGGAGGTGTGGACGGAGGGAAACTGAAACGATAACCAAAACCGCGATACTTTTTTGCAGTTTCGACCCCCTTGATCAACTCCTTGGTGAATCACCGCCTTCCTCAGCATCACTATCTGCTATCTCCACGGAAGTCATCCTCAAAATCACTTCTTGAAGAGGTACTGAACTCACCTTCAAACAAGAATATTCCACCCTTGGTCAACGGCTGTGGTGGAGGCAGCGGTAGTGGCAGTACCATCCATCACATTCCCAGCATAAGGAACGATCTTGTCGTGGCGGCTGCTCCCTCCATCAAACTTGTTAATGGTGAGAGCGCTCCTGTGAAGAAACAGCTGCCGGTGAAGACTGAGCCTCCTCTGGTGAATGGTGTTTTCCATGAGAACGAGAACGTGACTATGAGGGAGAGTGAGAAACCAAATAAGGTGAAGGTGAAAGAAGAGAGTGATGATGATGAAGCTGAAGCAAGAGAGGGAGAAGATGATAAGTGGATGGAGGCGAAGCTTGTTGAAGTGGCCACCTTCTTCACACATTACCTCTGCTTCAATCGTCGCGTAGGTTTTTACTATACTCGAAAGAGGCCGCGAAATTTCGCTCTGCGGAACCGTGTTCTCAAGGGCGCGTTCTCGATCCTGCCTGATGACACCGCCTACTCCTGTTCTCCGACGAAGCGACGCAAAGTTGATTTGAAGAGCGAATCAACTAAGACTGCCATGTCATCTCAACTGCAGCTCCCACCGCCGCCACCTTCACCCCCCATGTTCGTCTGTGAGTGGGGCGGCTGTCTCCAACGGTTCCCAGTTGCTAAACAGGTTCGTTTCTGCTCACGACTCCCTCGGTCCCATTAGCTTGGCTGCAGCATTATTTGTATCGCTTCATTTCATTATCTTTAAGCTTTTCCTATTCAAATCACCACATCTACTGCTTTTATCATCGTCTCTTAGCTCCTTTGCTTGTGACGTGAGTTTTTTTCGTACGCAGGTGTCTTGTCACGTCTACAAGTGCCACCTAAAGTCTGGTCTTCCCTCCGCATCCTCCGCTGTCATCCCTGCGCCAATCGAGCGCCGCTGCTGTCAGTGGGCCGATTGTGCCTCCACTCACCTGCCGCGTGCACCGTTCGCGCTGATGTCGCACGTTCTGGAGCACCACTGCTCAGCTGGAGAGCTCGAGTCTCGGCGCCGGTCGATAGCTATTACATCATCCGCTCCTCCACCGCCACCCTCCTACCCCGTCTCCATCAGTGTTCCCGATCAATCGGGCTGGGCGATCATCAAGGAAGTGGAAACGCGTCGCTTGCAATCAGATCTTTGGGTATCGCAATGCGCAATATCGGGTCGCTACTACAACGCTGCCGCGGCCAGTGGTGTAGGTGGAGGAGGACGCATTGTGCCGCCACCCAGGGAGGGTCCAGTGACCAAACATCTCCGCGTTACTGCAGCTCTCATACTCCGCAATCTGGCCAAACACGTTCCTGAGGCTAGAAGGTCAGTTTTATTAACCATTGTTTACTTTAGGTCGCTCGATAATGTATCCTCTTCCAATATTTCTGCACGTAGCGGTGGAACGTTCACCAACGTTCCCATCTCAAGCCATAGGTTTACGACATTTTCCTTAGCATTCCTTGACTACTCGTTGGTCTTTACTCTGAAGACAGCTGCATTCTTTTATTGCTTTTTTTTCGGCCACGTGGCTTTAAGTCGAGTGTACTTTGGCAATTTGTGGAACTTAGTTACCCCTTGTAACCGTGGAAACGAATGTGCCTACTTGATTGACAAATGTTTTTCTCTTATTTACCTATTAAGTTCCCACAAACCATTAGTACTGTACTTCTCAATGAAACATTTGCCTGACTCCTTGTTGGAAATAGTATAGAGGGGATTCTACGTAGCTATAAAATCGTGCTTCGTCGAATAGCCAAGAATCGTGGACAGGGTGTCATGAAATGATTCTTCTTCAACACCTGACACCTCAATAAGGCACTGAATGTTCTTTTATCAAGAGTACTATTTTTTTCACAGAATAGATTGTCATTTTCGGTTTCCTCTGTGACAAAAATGTCTTGCGTGGTAATATTCCTCCTTAAGGCTCTGTGGAACGGTAGTTGATGAAGTCCTCATTAAACAGTAGTATTCCTGAATACCTAAGGGATGTAAACAATTGTAGATCTTTAAGAGTTCCAAGGCAATTCAGAGGTTCTCATTCTTTTTGTCGTTGTATAAATTTCAACTAGGAAAATACAGTCCTGTTCCTTGAATCCCTGTTGAGGCCTTTTCAACGCCCGAGACGTCTCCGCGGCGTCTTGTAAGCATTAACAGTCTTTGCCTACGTACGTCTAGGTGGTTATTATCTGAGACGCCGTTGCTGTGCGAAATCGCTATGGGTACGTGTCCGGGTCCCTCGAGTCTGCGAACCAACGACGCGGGTCGCATAATCGCCCAATGCCTCTCCATTTGTACTTCGCACAACCTCCACGATTTGGACGATTTCCACAGCCATTATCGTCACCACTATAGCCATCGTCGATTAGTATTGGGTGCTGCGGGTGACGAGGACACCGACGACTGTCCCTACTGTTGCTTCGTTGACGATGACTATTACAACGATGAAGACGATGATTACTGTGGCTACTACGAGTGGTCTGGTGGCCGCCTCCCTCTTCTCCATCGTCTCGCTCTTCTGCGACAACGCTCCTCCGTCGATTTGGATGCCTAGGTCATTTTTCTTTTCTCCTATTTTCCCTACCTGTAAATTTGGTGTGTTTTCTCTGCATTTGAACAACAAATCCCCCTCTGTGTAAATCCCTCCCCCATTGTGTATTTGTGTGTGTGTGCTCGTGTTTCATCGTTTCTCAAATGGTGGCGGGGACTGCCACCGTTACTACCAGCCGTCACCATCACCAAAAAATACAACCCATTCACCATCATCAGCTCTAGCACCTTCATCATCATTGAAATTCCCCGGGGCGGTGGTGATGGCGTGTTTGCGCGTGTGTATAATTTGGGAGTTTTTGTTAATTACCTCTTTGACTCCGCCCACCACCACTACTACTCTTACTACACTGCCACCACAGCAAATGCCGAAAAACTGTCAATATGCATCTCTATATTATTACTATTACAAATAAACCGAAGTCGTTTTTGAAATCGTTCTGTTTCTCTACTGTCGTTCCTCGTTGGTGGGTGATTATTTGAACGGAGTAGAGGGGTCTGTGGTTTGAGTGGAGCGTGTGAAGACTGCTCCAACGATTTCCGCACTTTTTCTAGAAGATTTTGGATTTGCGATGAGTTGGTAGGAATTGGAGACTCTCGGGACTGGACTTCTGAGGCGCTTTGCGTCAATCGAGCCGGTTCAAAAGCTCTCAAACGTATCACTCCAATCCCACAGAGTTCTGTGGTCGCATTTGACACCGGGGATGGATTTGTGCTTTCCTCACATCGTGAGACAGAGAGGCCTTCCTGCGCCTTTGAGGGGCTGCATAAAAGTTTCACTGCGGTCTCCGCCTGGAGAGAGGCAGCCCCTACTGAACTATGAAGACAGTTAGGCTGATAAACAGAAGTGCTAGCAAAGCATGCTGAGGCTTCTTCGGCTCTAACTGTCCAAATTTTGGCCATCTTTTGATGCCTAAATTACTGCTTGGAGTACTTAGTTGTGGCCTTGAGATTTGCTCCCGGTATCTGAGCTCCTAGGGACTGGCGGTGCTACACTCCTCAGATTTAAGTCTCCGTTTATTTACGTCGTTTGTTCCGCCTGTTTAAGTCTGTTTTCATCGTTATTCATTTCGTCGGTCAGGTGTCCTCAGACTGACCTCTGAGCGCATAATTAGCCCTCCAAGATTTTAATATTTCGTTCTAACCACTTTCTCCCGAAAAACGGGGACTTGATTGGTTAAAGCGTGTAACCAATGGGTGGCGGGTACATGCGTACAAAAAAACACTGCATGACATACTGTTTGGTGGGTCTTGCTCAGTAGTGTTATTACACCATTTGAGAGAACGAGAGAGGTGTGATCGAAGACCGTACTTGTACAAGGCAACTTTTATTCAATTGGCTAATGCCACCTTCAATTAGAAATTAATTCATCCGGCTCGAGTTACGCATGCAGCACAGGCACCGAAATTTGTGGTAATTAAGTAACGCGAAAATACGATGTAATTTAGACTATTGAGTATTTTCCCATCTGAACGGCGCATACTTGATTGTCGGCAATTTATGTGTGAGAAACTACCATTGGGTACGGAGACACGGTTGTCTTTGTGTGCATAATGTGAGAGGTACGGCTAGCTGTGCGCCTTCAACTCAGCGCACCACACAGTGTATGCATGCGTGCGCAGAGTGCAAAAATTTTTTATCTGTTTTCATCGTTTTTCACTATTAAAAACACAAAACAATGAACTTAAACAGTTGTTTGAAACAATAAATTTGAAGTAGGAATTTTCCATTTCATAGGTACTTCAAGTGCATAAAGTGCGGTCGAATTGTTGTGGTTTTTGCTCGTATATTAGGTGTGAAAGATCCACCCTCAACTTCCACGAGTTGGCAGGAGACGGCGTAAGTTCACCCGATCACCTGTTGAAACGACCGAATGCTTGATGCGATTCACTGTCGCCCAATAGGGTAAGCGGTTGGGATTCTGGATGATTTTTACTGGCTACTTTTGATCCAATCATTTAAAAGTCTGAAGAGCACTTTTCCACAGTCAAATGCACACTATTGTTACTCTAATTGACGAAAAATCGTGATTCCAATTTCGTCATTTGTCGACTTATCTGAGAAATCCAATTTCACAAAAGGCATTTAGTTGCTATGGCTTCTCCATCTAGGAGTCACATCCCCATCAGAAGTCATGGAATAGCGGAGAGTATTAGTATTACTGATCGAGCCTTTCCATTTAGATCACGATAATTTGGTAAATCCTCAAAAGAAGTCGTTATTTGTCGTAGATGTTTAGGGAATAATCTTGTCTACTTCATAGACACTTTGATGTTATCCAAAGCTACTCATCGTGAAGGTCGTGTCACGTCCTTCTACTTTTATGAGTCAAGTTTTAGAATCGGTGCCACCCATATAGATGCTACGGTTCATGACTTTCTCCATCGTGTCTGGAGTGCCGTTGAGATGGCTACCTAACTGCATGATGACATTACAGTCAAAAAGAATGAAGTAGGTGTCGTTTCAAAAGTTTTACTACTGCAGCGCCCCAAGAATTTCCTAAAGACGAAGGCGGAATGTATGTGTATTCGCCATACAGTAGGACTTGAGGCTACTGGCACGGCTTAGAGGCCAGCCTACCCCGCGTAGGTACAATAACAGAGCACCCAAGTGGCGCCTTTGCCAAAACCGAGAGTTAAATACACAACCGAAGTAATATACTAGCACCGGTGTGTTTTGTTGGAAGATGTATTTATCGAATGCCCTGCATAAATGGGCACAATGCTTCAAGACATGCATTTTGGTATTTGTGAAATCAACAACCCGTTCTACAAAGGATGCTCCGTATTGGAAGCAGGAAGAGTTAAGAAATGGCTGATTTGATTAGAAGTGACTCTTTTCATCCAAAGCCTTCTCAACGTAGGCTGCAAACATGACCTACCTCGTCTCAGTTGAGCACCTTACCGGGCACTCCGGATGATGTGAGACAGAGAACTGAACCGTGAGATATGCAGGATTGGCGCAAAGAGCCACTAATCAACCACCGGACACATGAACAGCCGACGAAGGTTGGCGATTGGCAGACACCTCGTCAGCCCTCTCTCGAAAAACAGCTGATCGCCACGTGGTTGCATATGCTTCCTCCGCGCGACTGGCCCCATTCTACCAACCCCCACCCCCAATTTGGTCCTGTCGTCAATAGATTTTACTCTGAAGCAAAAAAGGAATACTCGCCCATTTTGCTACTAATTTTAGTTGGAATCTTTGAAAAAAATTAGCGGGAATAGTCAAGGATCTCAGTGACCATGTAAATTGCTCATTTTATGTAACAAACTCCAGAGATAATTATTTGAGGACCGTCCTTCATTCTGATCAGGTACGTCTTTTCAGTGTTCCTAAGTAGCAAGTTGACCCTCTGTGTTTAAGCCAGGCTAAAGCAAACGTAAGCCAACAGATGCTCTCTTTAGCGCCCAGTTAGCGCAAAATCTTGGCATGACCGCCACAGGCTGAATCGATTGGCTGAGGATTGGCTAGTGCTGATTGGTCAGGGCGCGTTACTCGTGGCTAATTGGCTACCGGGACAGGGTACTGGAGCCTGTGCAATTAGAATTTTTACAGGGCGAGAGCGAGAGAGAGCGCTTAGATATTCGCACACTGCGGCGACTTGCAAAACCTCTCAGGTCACACAACTTCCGTTGGCCTAAACTGCACATTCTGGAGCTTTGTTCTTTTTTTTTCTCTCGACACAATGTGCGTTGAAAGTGATTCTGTGCTTATGTATGCAATTTCTAACCAACTTTTTATGCGCATCGAAGTGTCACGAAGCTGGCGTATTTAAAGACTGGAGAAGGCGTCACCTTATTGCAGTTGCAATTTGTTGAACTTGATAACATTTTAATCAAAGCTTCATCTAGCATCAGGCTTCCCACTAATGTCGTGGAGGGTGAGAACCCCCTAACGTGTCGATCACTCCTGCAAATTGACAGGGAATCCTTTGCTCACTTCCACAGGTTCTGCATATGTTTTTCCTGAAAACCTAAACACAATAAGGACTAACGCAGGCCACCACTCAATCTAGCCCTGCAATCACATTTCTTGTGCATATTTCCTACGGCGAATCACGTCATTCAGGTGGTCCACCTAGTACAATAGAGCGGTAAAACGCCAGTTACGGCAATTTTCTACCAACCATCACTAGGCGTACTCTAATGATCACCCCAACTACGCCCCTGTCTTGAAACTCGTTCAAGGACGCTGACCATAGCCTATCAGATTTGCCCCCGTAATGAGGATGTCAAATAACTGGGACTACCGACGACAAAGGATTTGAAAGGACCCCCAAAATTGCCTAAAGTATGAATTTTATTTGGCATTCTGATTAGACAGCCAAAGAATGGCGAATCGAAGTAAAGTTACACAAAAAATAAGAATAATTTTCCACTCACAGAGAGACAAAAAATGTACCCACTGTTAATGAGAACCAGAAAAAGAAGAAATGCCCTTAGTATTTCATAAATGGAGTTATGCATCAATCGCCTTTGTAAATCAGTCGCTACGCGCAGGCTTTAAGAGATCGTGGATGATTTCGGCATAATGCGGTCCAAAAACGTGTCGATTGTGTGCCACGAGAGGCATCAGGCGCGAAGCAATCAGAGCGAGATCGTAGACCCGTGAGAGGTCGACAGGAGCCGAGGAAGAGGAGGAGGAGATCGAAGCGGAGCCCACAGAAGAGGTATTAGGAATGACGGAATCAGTGTCTCCATCCATGTCCACTCGTAGGTTCATTGAGGGTTTCTCCATTGCGCAAACACTCGGATCCAACGGCACGGAGGGTTGACAGGTTGGAATTGACGTAGTGCTTTCTGAAAGTGCTCCAAATCCGGTTGGAAGTGGAATGGGATCTGGTGGTCGTGCGGATAATGCGGAACGCAGAAAGTCAACAGCTCGAGAAACTGCAATGCATAAGGTGGACATACTATTCGCATTTCAGTAACAACTACCTTACTATAGAAAAAGGCAGGACCTACACATCAGTTTATAGACGGGATGTTCCGTTCGGAGAACTGCATTAATCTGGCTCGTGATTTGTTCTTTGAAGGGTTCTGGAAGACAGTTGTCAGGCGTGACTGGACACAAACCCTCACTGGTAAAAGTGGTCTTAAATTCGCTGTCTCCTTCGTAGAGCGATTTCCGCCAATTGTCGACAACCAATAGCATGCGGAGGTTGAGCACTTCTGCGAGTTGTGGAATTTTACTGAAAAGCAAGGCATCCAACTGGTCATTCATGTCAGCCAATGCGATAGCGCATCCAGCTGTCGGAGAGGAACCTAGGTAATGCCATCCGAGCGCGCTCTAAAACGTCATTCAGGTGTAAGCAAAACCTGACAAGTGAAGATTCGATGGACAAAGCCATCGAAATCCACTCGCACAGAAGACTTCAAGCGCAGTTTGGACGATGATGACGGTAACAGCAGCAGAATATTCGAATGGTATAAAGGCAAGTATTTCAAAGAGAGATGTACATTTTTGCACAATTGATGATCCCGACCATGGTGGTTCAGCTCCTAGCCCACAGACATGGCAATCGGTCTTTTGAATGAACATCCGCGATGCAAAACATCAGCAGAAATCTGGTGAAGTTGCACCAGAAAGATCCGTATGTGGCGATGGTAGGTATAACGCATAAAGTTGGCTTTCCACGGACTGTTCTCGGAGAGTCACCCTCTATAGCCAATGCTAACAGTCTCCCAGCTTCTCTTAAGACCTATAATAAGTCTGACCCTAAATTTGTAGGTCACACTGAAGCCGTCAGGACCACAAAGATAACCAAATTGGTAGCCAAGATGAATTTTTTAACCACCAAAGTAGCTGATTGGTCTTTCTTAACAAATAAGGGAAAGAACACCACCGGGCAACCAGCATGCTAACAGGCTGACGGCAGGATGAATTGGTCGACCTACCCGGAGGGTACACCGTCAATAATGCCACGAGCGTCCCGAGAGACAGCAGCCTTCAGGGAGGCGAGGGGGAAGGTGGTGACTGGGGTGGGTGTGCAAAGGGCAAGGGAGACGGAGGCGGTAGCAACAGCGTTGCAAACAACCAATACCAACGACGCCAACGTCACTGTCCGCGCCAGGCAATCCGAAAGCTCGAGGATACGCTTTGCATCCACTGCTACTGTCTACAAAGTGAAGGTAGTGAAAAACGCTACTATCGAACATCATCATCAAAAGTAGCGATATCAAAACCAACAGAGGGTAATAAGCCCAAGCCTCTATGCTTTGTAATGGGTATGAAGTTCTCAAACTCTCGTCAAGTCGCATTGACTTCATCCACCTTGCATACGTCAATCCCTCTCGAATCTGTTCAGCTGTGTCTGCCCAAATAACAATTTTTATGTCAAAGGAGGAATAAAACATATCAATTTAACTTATCTATAACCGGATCTACGAACATCCTGTAAAGGCATGAATTTTTCGTTATGGAGCAGCTATAGTCTCACCCATTTATTCAATAAAGCGACAAGAACCCATTCAAGAAAGAGGTAATATAACCAACAATAGTAGTGTTGATACTGTACTTCAAGTAAGGTAGGTACAAGTGTAGACTCGCCTCAGGGAATTCGCGAGTCGGTTGCCATACTAGGAGGGCCAGATAGGCCTCACGAAGGATATTATTCGGTGTAGGAGGAGCTAAGGGTGCGCCGTCTGATGACGTCTGATTTTGCAAAGTCTCGAAAGCCTCGCGAATCCACTCTCGCGTGATCGCCAAACCGTCAATTCCAGCTTCTATAAAAGAAGGCATCATCGAGAAGACTCAACTGAACACACACACTTCTCTAAACACAATCTACGGTAATCATCGACTGGCTCCGAACTGAGGCGTTATAACACGGGAAGCGCTCAAGGGAAACAATGAATTTTGGATTTACAAAGGAAGACAAGAACATGTTCCAAGAAGCACACACTGTCGATTCCTTCGACATAGTTCTGAAAAATCTATTACTACGACCGAACTAACACAGAACAGGTTGCTTCAACTTGTCATTCGTGTTGCCAAAAAGCTAAAAAACTGAGGCGGTAGTCGATGTGCACTACCTGAAAGCACATATGTTCGTATTTGCGAATGGCGCATTCGTTGCCTGTGCAATTACACCACAAAAGCCACCGACAGGTGAATGTGCGCCGGTTGTTCACGTGTCCATGGTGCGGTAAGGCCTTGCAAGCGTTGGCAGAATGATCGCTCTCACAGGCTTGATCGCCGAAACGACTGTGATCACAACTGTCATCGTGGCACCTTCATCGTACGCACTTACGAAGGTCTTTCGAACGCGGCCACTTTGCAGTGTAAAAGCGTGAAACCATTAAAGTCAATGTCAAAGTGGTGGATGACAAAGAGTCACTATCATTGCCACACAGTCCAGTGTTTGAGGCTGTCTGTGGGTGAGTAGGCGGACGTTCGCTTGGATTTGTTGATAAGACATTTAGTTCAACACCACACGGTGGTGCATGCATAAGTACGTGCGTTGCCTGCGATCTCACATCGACAGCTTGGATTTTGAATGAACCGGACCGGTCGAACTCAGGCACGATTTATGTGTCGGTTAACTAGTGGGAGTTATAGAGCCAGTGAATGAGAAGCCAAGACGTGATTCGAGCGTACCCGTTACTGGGATACAAGTTCCGCGAATGGAAAAGAAGCATTCGACGAATTTGAGACGATTAAATAACCCAAAAGGCTTATTGCTGTGCCAGAAACAGACAAATTCTAGTAATTTTTTAATATCATGAAACGAACTTCCCACCTTCAAGTCCAGAGGCCGTTCACAGTCAGAATTCCAATAAAACAATTAATTCAAAGTAAAAAGACTGAGGACTAACTTTCTTGAACTTTGAGGAGGGTGTCAAATTTCTCGCGTTCATATTCCCCAGCCTGTTGACGGATATAGGGACGCATCTTTCGGATAGTGAAGTTGGCCAAATCCATGTGCATTAGTTCTAGCACGGCGAAAGCTTGTCTGGACGAGGAGAAAAGTAAGGGATGAATTCCATAAGGAATTTTTATCAAACCGATTACTGATCTATTTGTTAAATCATTCGCTTGTCCATATGTCCATCTGCCTAGTGGTTCAATTATTCATGAATGCAACCAACAAACCAATTTATCAGCTCATCCGTAGCATCTTTGAACTTCAACAATTTGCCCACGCACTCGTCCATTTGTCCACCCCCCAAGCATACATCCATCCATTCATCACAATTAGCCGTCTTATTCAACCATCTAAGTAGGCAAACATCTCCCCTCCGAACCATCTCCCTATGCGGCCATTCATTCATCAATCTACCGAAGCAAATAATCCATTCATTCAAATAGCCTCCTTGTTACCTATTTTTCAATCCAAAGGGAATGCATACACACGAACAATTAACAATACCTAAAAAGAATTACCGCATTTTCACTCATTTTTGACCTTAGGTTTGAAAAACACTAACAAGAAAACTAGGATGCACTCAAATGCCCTCAACTAACCTGTACCTTCATGAACTTGCCAAGTTGGGTGATGTTTGTTTATTCCTTTTTTTTTCAATATCTCACGGTGCTGGAGGTGTCTGCGACCTCAAAAAAGCCCCTGCCCCGGTTCTCTAGAAGTTTCTGTCCTCATGCTTAGATTTCAAAACACTCTAGGGCGTTTCAAAACTCACACTCACACGAATAGGCTTTAAAGGTGCTAGCGCGAGGAATGGGATCACCCTGTCTTCAGTAGTCAACCCGAAGTCACATACACATACGTCATGTCTACAGCTTACGCATGCGTGTCAACAAAGGAAAACGTCCGTATTAAATTCTCCGTTTCCTGATTTACTCCAGCTTGGAAATTAGACAGGATCCAAGCTCTCACACGGATACATAGCAGTTCATAACAAACGGAGACGACTGTGATTTTGTCAATCTTAAATATCAGGAGTCTCCATTCCTCGTGATCGTGGTGGCATAGCCGATTGAACGCCACGTGGAACGAGCTGCAGCCTTTACAACAGTACAGACTATTTCCGAACTCTTCAATTCGCTCCTAGACGACTCTAGGAGAGAGCGCAAACTTAACGACGGGGTAACTACGCCTAAACTGTACTACATTGAAATACAACTTATTAGATTGAAGTAGTCCCGTGTCAGGATCAGAACTGTCCAATCGCCAAAATGCAGTAATGGTCACATCTTCACCGGTTCCAAAGGAAGTATAAAAGAGGTAGTACTTTTTGAATAAACAACAAAAGTCACAGCAAATTACTTAAACCTAAGATGGAAAGTTGAAGTTCCAGACGTAACGCAAAGACAAGGCCAAATCTAGACAGAATACACACTAAAAAATTAGTTTAAATAAAGATGACATCCGGCCAATATTAGAGATCGCATTTCTGTATGGCCTGTAAGTCCAACAAAACCAGTCCGGCTCAGTTGAGACCTTAAAGCTCCAAACAACTGACACTTGTCTTAGCCCTTATTGATGCCAGTGGATCAGACAATGTCAAGGAATGGGGAGTGCCGAATTCGAGATGTAAACAGCCACCATTAGATGCCGACAAGTCATACAAGAATCGACACACATTGATAAGAGACTAACCGAAAGAATTCAATCGGATCAGAGATGTCACGCAGACGGGCAACATCGGGATCGCGAACGGGGGCGCACCATTGAGCAAGCATTTCGACAAGAGGTTCTGCAAAAGCCTCCAATCGCAGGTGTCCGGTGCGTCGCCACTCCACCTCCGCTGTCTCAATGTCCAAACGCTCTGCGATCTGCGCTCGAAGTGTTGTCTGATGTGGCAGAGTCAAGCTCTCCAGGGACTAAAAATAAGTAGTATTGTAAGCATTACCCTCCACCAAACTTGCACAAATACTGTTGAGCTTCTAGATCTACCTTTACCTTTTTACAGTCAATCACTCCAAAAGCTGTGAAGTTTAAGTAAGTAATGCGGTAGCCGGAAGAGGGATTCATCTGACTGGTGTTGAGATGTTAATGTGTTTAAACCACTAGACCCTGCATGTGCTTCAAACTCAGACACTACAAATAAGTGGCGCCATCTATTAGGGGAAAAGTTCACTGAAACATTGTTACAATGATCCACATGGAAGAGCAATCGGCTTTCGGTTTCTCCGTGATCACCAATCCCACGGCAGCCGATATTTTTTAAGCCGTTCTGACACTCATGCATGAAGTGTGGTGTTGAATCAAGTAACATGTCATCAAAGACGACAAATCAAAACAATATTTGAACACATGGTCATCTACTCGTACTCACAGACAACCACAAACATTGTAAAGTGGGGCGATGGTGGTGACGCTTCGTCACACACCATTTTGACATTGAATTCAAAGTTTAAAAGACCTTCGTAAGTTGTACGATAAAGGTGTCACGATGGCAGTTGTGATGACCGTTAGCGTAGCGTTGTCAGACTACAGTCGTCACGGTGGTCATTCCTGTGGAAACGAACATTCTGCATAAAGCGTACAAGGCCTATCTCATTGTGGACACTAAGACGCCAGGACACCTGAACAACCGATGGACAGCCACCTGCCAGTGTCTCTTGTAGTTTAATTGCAAGGGCGACGAATGTTTCATTCACCAATACGAACATGTGTGATTTTGAGTAGCTCACATCGGCTACCACCATAATTTTTGACCTTTGGTTAACAATGCTAGCGAGATAGAGCAGTCCGTTCCGGAGTGATTCAGATGCAGTGGGAAATCCTTTCATGGCGAGTCTGCTTTCCGTGTATTTTCCACCTACCAGTTAATCGGTATCAAATGAAACTCATCAAACATCACAAGATCCATAAATATCGCTAAATGTCACGACAGCAAGACATCGAGTCATCTTTTCTTACAGTCTTGTATTATATTTCGCATCACTGATGGAACATCTACCGCTTTCGCAATGAAACCTAAAGTCGCCTTCTGAAACGACACCTCCAGAAAGCAATAATGGAGGAACAGCCCCAATTACTCAATTTACTAAAAAGGGATTTGGAGGATGATTGCAAGAGTAAAACAGGCGATTGAACACCTCATACCTGTCTAATCTCCTTCAGTAGACCGAGAGCAGGCTCGTAGTTTGGCGGGTCGGCGTTGAGGTGAGAACGCTGAACATCCCAGAAGGCTCTGTGCATTGTCTCCTTTATACCTCTCTCTAGTCTAGGGAAACAATAAGAAAACTCAGGTGAGGTAACTGAAGGATAGGTTGGGAATCACAACTTCACTCTTCAATGGCTGGCCAGTATGCAGTGGATTTTGCACCTTTTCGACAACTAAGATAAGGCCGTATGTTAAGTGCCACTGTGTTATGGTCTTCAAATTAGGTATACTGGGTTCGGATCATGGCAGCTGTGGTTTCAGACTACCAGACTTCTTATACTATCACTATTCAGTCATTTACCACGAAAGAACACCCAGATTGAGAAAATGGGGACCAACTTGGTGTAGAAAGATGGATGAGTGTATAGATACAAGGTAGACCAATGAAATGAAAATGGTTTGGCAAGTGGATCTGGGAAGAAATGAATGATATATTTAGAAGGAGAGATAGACCTGAAATGGGATGAATGGATGAATAGATCCAGAAGTAGTAGGTGAATCAAGAGTGTAAGAAAATAAGTGGTGAGTCCGGCCTTCAAAGGATGCCAGGTTAATAACCTGTCGAATGTATTAGGGAAATAATAATAATATCTGGGAATTCTTTACGGCTACAGAAAATTGTCAAGCCTACGTTATTGATTCCCAAATAAACCTTCCTTTCCCCATCCTTCAAAAGTTATCAGGTGCTAAAAATGTTGGTGAGATTTTGCCATAAAGCATGGATACGTGAGAGAGGAGACAATCCACATATACCTATACCAAGCGGGAAGGGGAAGGTGTAATGAAAGTTACTAAGCAGATAGCTACCACTCACAAGCCTTGATAGGTGACAATACAGTTCAAAGACTAGGCATGTGTGGTTCACCTCAAAAGGGCATTCCGCAGAAAGGCAGTCGTGCCTAATCTAATTTCCTTTTGTCTGAAAATCCAAAGCAAGTGCTCCACAAACGCAGTTGGGAGGAAGTGTACAAGGCGCCCTAATGCAAATCAGGTCGACGTCTACAGTAGTAAAAAGTGATTTACACAAAGCAAAACATTTTTGCTTGTTCCAAATCCCACGCTACAAGGTGATAGGGAGGCTGTAGAAAAGCACTGTTGTTTTTCACAGTTAAAGCAGATAAAAATGCGTCAGAATTAATTAGTCGATGGACAAAGAGTGAGCTTCCAGCAGCAATTCCAAGAGTTCGCCACTGAATATTCGCCTTAGAGATCGCACTGATAGCGGAACAGGAGGCGGGGATGAAAGCTCCCAACGACAGCTATTGTTCTACGCTGTCAGACAATGTTTACGTACCCACTTTACTGAAGTCAATGCTATCCTTAATCAGATCCGATAAAACCGTTCTGGTTTTGTTACTTAGCAACAAACGGTTACGAAATCCATTGATAGAATGGACGATTCACAAACCTCAGTAATTATTACATATATTGTGAGGCATTGAATCAAACCCATCGAACGTTGAAACAAAAATGGGCTGAGGGCTCACTTGACCATTCATTATTAACATTACCATTCGACTGTAACAAATGCACGGAATGCACTCCCCAGCCTCTACTTGTATGAGGGAATGCAGGTACTTTAAAATCCGGCCTTAAAAACCAACCACAGGAGCTTGTTTGGTGATGTTTAGCACCCCGAAACCCGCAATTTTGAGAGCTAACCGTCAGTCCATAGTGCAATTGGTGGGGTGGAAGAAGGCGACAATATCAGACAACTCTTTACTTAGCTTCGCACAAAGAACTAAGTATTGTTGATCACACAGTCTACATCACAAAACAGGGTGAGTGTGAGACTACAGGGAGACATTACTTCCATCAGCAGAATTCACCATGCCAGTGTCCACATCTACCGCTATTCATAAGCTGACGATAGAGGAGGTAGTAGAGGAGGTAGGACTGCACGTCGGTAGTGGTCAACGCTTGCGCCGCCGCCATTCTTCGTACATTCGCACAGCACCCATCCACTTAAATACGTACTATGGCGTGTTGAGCTTCCCACGACTGATGGGTGACTCGCAGCTATCCCACAGAACTGCGCACATCTACGATGATTAGTACGTTCATAGTATGGGCACATGGTCATCACAAGCTCATCACGAGTTGCCACCACCTGATAACCACACCAACCACCAGATAAGACAGTCGCCGAGTTGGTGGGAAATATTTGCCCCCTCCATCTCCGATACGTACTTAAGCAGAGGTGAGCTTGGGAATGTGAGAAGGTATAGAAGATGGCTCAAGTGACTAAAGAGGATTTGCAGAAATACGCCCTCTACTACCTCCTCTACCGACAGTTGATGCAGGCGCAACGGGATGGTAATGGTGGTGGTGTCCTTTTCAAACACAAGGATGGTAATTACTGTGGAGTCTGCTACTGGTAGATGTGACTTCACCGCATACCAACGTATCAACTGACTTTACCTCTGTCTTTTGACATCCCACCGCTCCAAACAACCCCCCTTTCTGATTAAAGAAGAATAGTTTGACAAATTCACTTCTTCAAATGGAGATTACCAAATTCAATGCACAGGTAGACAAAATATATTCATACTTGTTCTCATTTCAACTCGTGGGGATTCTCATTCAAAGTAAGGAGATAAACGTCTTTAGGATTAAAAATGACCTATTTTAGACAATATCTGCGTGCATGAGAACATGGATTTTCAGGTCAAATGCTACAGCGAATATGTGAGCCATCAAGAAATGCAAATATTAATTAAATAAATTAAGTTAATTGAATATTCTCCCCTCACTTCATTTCCAGCACAGGAGATTCGACCCTAAACTGCTAATATCTGTTAAGTGTTAAATTAGTCGACTTCAATAATGAAGCATTCAGGCATTAAAGGCGATTTTCAAGCCCCGGATCGAAAGACTTGCTAGCACGTTTATTGCACTGCCTTCATGATCCATGCATGTCACTTATCCGAAATCGCAAGTAGTCACTTCAGAAGCCATATCAAAGCGCCTGGATATAAAATTAACCATCACAGTAGGTGGGACATTTAGATAAATTAACTCACGGTTCCTCTTTCCTCTCCACCTTGAAGTTCGAATCAACGCTGATTTCGTGGACAAGAGACATCTTATAAAAGCTGTTCGCTGCTTCAGCCAGCTGATCAATTGTCACTTGCTTGGGTGGTGAGGCTATAAAGAATAGAGAATTTGGTCAAAGCTACTTATCAAGCACCTTATAATAATTTAAGTTTTATGCAGGCGTTCAGCACGTTGGGTAAAAATTGTGGGCTAATAAATGTACTATCAAGCAGAACATTGTTAAAAGAAACATTTTCGGAGCTGAAATATGGCGAGGATACCCACATGGGTGCCTCTGCCATACACACACAGGCCATTGGGCGAGAAGGAGAAAAAGTGTAGGGACGGAATAGACTTACGCGAAATCGTCATAGGCGCATGGAGTGGATTTTGATGCGATTTCGTGTCGATTGGAAGCCCATTTTCCACTGGCTCCTCCCTGGAATCTTGCGCATCAATTTCGTGGTCCTGGTTCATTGCTTTACCGAAGTTGCGCTTTTCTGAGGACATCTAAAATCATGTGGTTGGTATGTCACATGCCATTCGAAACCATAGTAGAGCGACTATCCAACCAAGAATATCTTATTTTGTTGCAGGATCATTACGTTTTGTTTTATTGACACGAAAAGTACGCAGGCGCGATCCAAATGAAGCATAGTAGGGAGGGAAGATATAGGTAGAAATGAACACAAATTCAATGAATAGGCACGACCAGAATGATAAAGGACTCTGGAAGATACTTATCAACAACTTCATTAAATGAAAGTACGAAACTCTGAGTTGATAAACGAAAATTCCCATTAGCTAGAACCAACAAAGTGGTAGTGACAGGAGAGTGCCGGCAATCGAGCTAAAATGATGGAGGAGCAAAATACTATGAAGTCCACTATTTGTTACCAACGGAAAGGAAAAGCAAAATGAACAACTAAAATTTCGCCCACAAATGTTTTGTAGGATTCCCGGAGCAAAAGAATGTATTTGGAGGTTAACAGCTAAAGTCCTAGGTGGGACGTTCAAACAACTAATAGAGCAGTACGGTAACAGCTGTGACTGCGAGATACAGAATCGAAAAATGAAGCTCCTAAGAGTAAACCTTAAAACAAAGTTTAAATTAAAAATTAGGTAATTTCTTCTTTGAACATCATTCTTGGTCCTAAAGATTTTGTGATAATAATTTTTAGTTAATTATTTACTAGCGTGTCATTAAAGACAGTGATATTGTGTATCCCAAATGATTGATCATAAAAATGCAAAATTTAACACACGAAACACGCACAAGCTAGAGTGTGGGATACAACGTCAGTTATTTTTAAACCTTAGGTACTTTTTTGCCAAATTAAAGATATTTTACTTACCTCAGAGCTTCTGCAGCCGAATACTGACACGTTACTTACAGTCATCAGTAATAAACTCGTAGAGTAATTACATGGTATGCCACAGCCATGAATTGCCAGAAGATCGGGTGATTCGTTTACATAAGGGAAGTCTAAAGTGCGCAGTCCCTAGACGTTGAGTAGTTCCGCATATTTTCTGCTAGTGTTGAAAAGGGGCGTGAGGCTGGTTTGCCTTGTGCCAACATTCTAACAGGTGACTACATTGTTTCCTGAATAACGACTGCCATGTTTAACGAAATGGTGAGTAATAATTTCCTGTGTAATACTTCATTCACAAAGAGGGATGTTCACTACGAATCGACCTAAAGTCTAAATGCCTAGAAAAACTTTGCCTTTATAAAGGAAACTTGTACTACTACCACCATAAATCTATCACAGTTTTTGTGCTTAAATTCAAATAAGCATATGTAATAGTAAATCCTAAAACTCTTTGCCAGACTCAAATTCCACAAATACCTTCATATAATGTACCAAATATCTCTTTTTCAAAGGTTAAAACCAGAATCTGGGTAATCTCGTCAGTTAAATTTCAAGGGATAAGTAGATTACTCTCATAAGAGGGTGCTGGAGCTCGAGTGCAGTGCATCACAATCCACCCCAGTGAATGCATCTGCTCTTCATGCGTTTAGACCAATGTCACGCAGCTAAAGAGGCGCCAAGAGATGATGATACCCATCTCATAGGCTACCTGCCTGCAGTGACGATATAAAAGCCCTAGAAATCACTAGAAGGATCACTTTGGTTGAGTGCAGTAGAGAAGACAAATCCTTTGGTGAGCCATGGCTGAAGAAATAACTCCTCTTGTTGTGGACAATGGTTCGGGTATGTGCAAGGCTGGCTTCGCTGGCGATGACTCCCCTCGCGCTGTTTTCCCTTCTCTCGTCGGTCGTCCACGTCAGCAGAGCATCATGGTTGGCATGGGCAACAAAGACAGCTACGTAGGTGATGAGGCTCAATCGAAAAGAGGCATCCTTACTCTCAAATACCCCATTGAACACGGCATCGTGACCAATTGGGATGACATGGAGAAGATCTGGCATCACACCTTCTACAACGAACTACGTGTGGCGCCTGAGGAGCATCCAGTCCTCCTCACTGAGGCTCCACTCAATCCAAAAGCCAATCGTGAGAAGATGACACAAATCATGTTTGAGACTTTCAACTGTCCGGCGATGTATGTAGCTATCCAGGCAGTGCTCTCGCTCTACGCTTCCGGTCGTACTACGGGCATTGTGCTCGACTCGGGCGACGGAGTGAGCCACACTGTACCCATCTACGAGGGTTACGCTCTACCGCACGCAATTCTGCGGCTTGATTTGGCTGGTCGCGATCTCACCGACTGGCTAACAAAGCTACTGACAGAGCGTGGCTATGCCTTCACCACTACAGCGGAGCGTGAAATCGTGCGAGACATCAAGGAGAAGTTGTGCTATGTGGCACTCGACTTTGAGAACGAAATGGCTACCGCTGCCACTAGCTCCTCTCTGGAGAAGACTTATGAACTGCCCGACGGTCAAGTAATCACAGTTGGCAACGAACGTTTCCGTTGTCCTGAAGCCCTCTATCAACCCAGTTTCCTCGGTCTGGAGTGCAATGGTATCCACGAGACTACCTACAACTCCATCATGAAGTGCGATCTCGACATCAGGAAGGACCTCTATTCAAACGTGGTCTTGTCTGGTGGATCCACCATGTACCCTGGTATTGCTGACCGTATGAACAAGGACCTCACTGCCCTCGCGCCAACCACCATGAAGATCAAGATCATTGCTCCACCGGAACGCAAATACTCTGTCTGGATTGGTGGTTCCATCCTGGCCTCATTGTCCACTTTCCAACAGATGTGGATCACCAAACAGGAGTACGACGAGTCCGGACCCAGCATTGTTCATCGCAAATGCTTCTAAATCTACCCTCTTCTCCCCTTGTCTTTTTGTCTGTTTCTTGCCTCCAAATTATTCCAATAAATTTACTTACATGAACGTCAAGAATTTCTATTTTAAAGGTTAAGGACGATTTACACCAAGGGTTAATCTGAAAATATGGCGTTCACAATCTCCAATTTGACGTGTCTTTTTGTCTAAGACTAAGTCACCTTTGCCTTACCAAATTTTGGTTGTCATTCTCGTGGCGTGTTACGATTTATTAACGATTCCCTACATTAGTTATTTTGTAATAAGCTTAATGCTTCTCTCTTCCACCTCAGTCTTCATAGCCTTGGAACAGACAGACTGGGTAGAGGAGGTATCCTTCACTGGGTTGGGGTAGTAGAAGGGGTCCAGAGAACGCTCCCTCCTCCTTGTATTTTTTAACCGCCTTTTGCCTGGATAGTACATTCAAACAAAGATGCTTCACAAAATAATTACATTCGAAACCGCGCAATTCTGCGATGTCTTCGTAAAAGACAGCAGAGAGTGGAATGAATATCTGGATGCACAACTTGAGCTGGGTTCGGTCTCTAATGTTCTGCGCTTTTTAAAGGAGAAAAAAATTTGTGACAGAAAGCTGAAGGAGGGAAATAGGGAGGGATGTGACGCTTGAACGTGCTCATTTGCCAGATAAACTAGAAGGACAGGCAGACAGAAAAGTGGATGACATGGTGCTTTAACCCTTTCCGTGTGTAGATACTAATTGAAAATTTATCGTTATTTTCATCAAAAAGGGCGCATTTTTAAACTTATATCTGTTTCCTTAATGCTCATTTATTCCCTGTCAAGAGTGTCAAATTCGAGTAGAGATTAGTTACTAGGTGAGGTGGTAATATTGTGGTTGGCCTAGTTCGTAAAATCGTCGCCTCCATTTAGGAAGTTGCATATGAAGTTTGAATAAAGAAAAGGAAAAAAAAAGTTTCTCAGCAGCTCTTATTAGGATAACACAATCAAAAAACAATTAGTGGAGTGCGATGTGTGTGTGTGTGTGGTTGTGTCACAGATGGCTTGAGATTGCATGGCAATCGTGCTCAAGCACACACCTTGACGCACGCAGGCAGGCAGGCAGGCAGGCAGGCACGAGGTCATGACGGGAACCGAGTGGAGGCAGGCTGAGCGCCAAACCTGAGCACAGCACAGCACACCTCTACTCAACACGCTTGCGTTAAGAGGGAGGGTGGAGAAATGCACATTCGCAGTGACCATATTAGGCGGTTTCAAAATCTGTCGCAGTTGTGTGCTTGCGTGTGTGCGTGTGTGCGTGCGTGCGTGCGTGTTTGGGTGCCAGCGTATTCTTTTACCCATATATGGCGAGTGGTGTGATTGTGCTCTCTCTTACACTCACTCACTTCGCTTTTCTCTTCACCAAGCTCTACGAAACGCCATCTTCTACAGGCACTTGTGGGGCAAAGTCAAAAGTGCTTATCAAAATTGAATCGGTTAATATCTGTAAGAAAAACTAGAGAATTGTGGTGTCTTAAATAACCTATCTGGTTCATTATCAAAAGTGGATCATTCTGTCGTTTTTTCCACATTCCTCGTCTCTTATTTGAGATTTCTTGTCTTTTCAAAAAAAAAAAAGGAAAGGAAGAGCTGTCGAAGAGCTACCAGACACATGACAAATAGAAAGAAATCAAGTTTACACTTAAAGGTATGATAAATAAAGACGTTACATCTCTCCCTCAAGTCATTTAAATAGACTACGTGACTTCCTCCTGCTATTACTCAGCAAGGTGAAAATAACAACTAAAATATTTAAGACCTGTAATTAATATAAGCATCATCAAGTCCTCCCCAACCCGCCACCATCTTGAACAAGTGTACATCTACAAGGGAATCTGGCTGCACATATTAGAGAGTGTTCAGGTCTACCTGGCACTTTATGAGAGAACAATAGATTTGTATGAAAGACAACCACATTTATCTGTCAACGCCAACCTCTGCCACCTCCACACACCTCAACAGCCTCGATACCAGAAGAATGTGTCGGTTGGACCCAACCACCACCAACAGCCTGCTTCTCTTTGTCATGGCACACAGCCGCTTAAATTACCCCAACATTGGATGCCGCCTGTGCAGTTGCTCCACAAGAGCAACCCACAGGTGGTTGTGTGTCGATTATTCGTGTCTCGTGGTGTCCGGCAGGTGACACGCATTGTTTGCGTTGGCGGATTTTCTGTTCTCGAAGAAATGACCACTGAGACGACGATGGTGATCCGGCAACAATACACAGGCAGTTACCACATCTGCCATCGTGACACCGCCATCTTACCCACATACCATGGTCTCTCAAACCTGTCCACGCTGCAACATAAACATGTCAGATCGTTGTTACCACTGCCATCTCCGCACCGTAGAATTTTTGAGGTTGGTTGTAGATGGGAGTGAATGGTGGTGTGTTTAAATATTACTTAAAATGGTCACCTTTGTTAACAAGAAACACGATTCAAGCCCTACAAGCATAAAACTCACACACACAGTCGCTGGCACAGCTGCTTTTCACTTCCACCATGGACAAGACGTCACATCCGCTACTTTTTTCCCCTAAAATCGCGGGATAAAAATTGCCGTCTGCACGCAGACTTCGGCGTGCAGACGGAATTCCAGCTAGAAGTCGAGAGAGAGAACTGATTACGTGAGTTACGGTTGGACTCTCTCTTTGTGTAAACTTAATGGTTCAGGTGTAAAAGACGGTAAATTTTATGACCACAACACCCCCCATCTTGGCACTTGACCTCCCAACTCGCCTGCTTTAAATCCCTTCAAGTTGCTACGTTTATAGCGTCGTTGATGGCAATACCAACGCGCGACCTCACGGTACCGAGAACTCGACAAACTCAAGCTAGAATCTTGCGCAGTCACTGCAACATCGCCTAGGCGTGAAAGCATATTGAGAGAGACTGAGCCAAAGTTCTAAATATGGTCAAGCAGGGGTGTGCCTAAGAGTGGAGAGCACCAAAGTACTTCATTATTGAAGAAGGCATTTATGTGGTCCTAATCCCTTGCATGAAGAAACTATAGAAGTGGTTGTATTCCTCTGTATAATAAGTGGATAGAGTTATTGACGAACAAGATCCACTGCACCCTTCAGAGGT
>NW_020170510.1:133981-136827 GCF_000524195.1 Echinococcus granulosus | reverse complement strand
CAGGCCACATATGATATCAGGACAGCCCTCTTCCTAAAATTAGCACAAAAGAATTTTGTAACGAGACTTACTACATCAAAGCTCTGAAAAAACTGCTTTAACAAATTAAGACGTAAAGCATTATTACCTAAAACTTCATTTCTTTTTCTTTTTTTTAAATAAAACTCCCAAAAGTCTCGGTTTTACTTGAACGCCCTCAGGATGGTTAACACTGCAATTCCTCAACTACGCATTTTGCCAGCCACCTAGTCATCAGGTAGTTTGCGACCCCTTCGATGAGGTTAAAATCTCATCACTGACGACATCAACGACGAAATTGCGCACTTGTAAGCATATATTTTACGTCGAAACGGTGAACGTGGCATTTGGATTTTACTCTTGCTAGCCTCTCGATGGCGGACGAGGACACCGCAGCTCTGGTGATAGACAACGGCTCTGGTATGTGCAAAGCCGGCTTTGCTGGTGACGATGCTCCTCGTGCCGTCTTCCCCTCTATCGTGGGTCGTCCAAGACATCAGGTTAGTTGGATAGGTAGGCAGTGTTTCAGCCGCACCGGAACTGGTACCAACTAGTGGACCAATTTTCTCAAATAAGAGACAGAAATGGTTTGCTCTCATGCACTAAATGTATGGTGAAGAAGTCGGCTTTTCATCTAACTAGATAGGCATGATTAGTGTGGAGATCAAGTGCTCTCTTGTAGAGTCGCCATCTGAGGGCAGTCTTTCTATTTTCGCCCTGTGACAACGTACCTATTCCGAAATAATCTTTGCGCACAAAGCACTAATTTCATTAGAACATATCAATTGTGATTTACAGGAGACCTTTTGCTACCCGACAATGCTTACTTTGACTTCCCCGTCAGTGAGTTGTACAGAGAAACTCAAAAGACATATTTAAAAAATTTAGGTGTTGGCAGTCCATATCCTTCCCTATTCGTCCTGGCGTCTTGTTCTAATTCCAACAGTAATGCATACATGCTCCCTCAACACAAATTACTTCTGTCCATAATATTCAGTAGATGACAGAATCTCTTTTCTCCCTAATCGGCGACATTTATGTCCCCTTTGAATGGGTCCTTTAAGTGGTAAATTAAAGCATATTAAATTTCAGGGAGTGATGGTTGGTATGGGACAAAAAGACAGCTACGTAGGTGATGAGGCCCAGTCGAAAAGAGGCATCCTCACTCTCAAATACCCCATTGAACACGGCATCGTGACCAATTGGGATGACATGGAGAAGATCTGGCATCACACCTTCTACAACGAACTACGTGTGGCGCCTGAGGAGCATCCAGTCCTCCTCACTGAGGCTCCACTCAATCCAAAAGCCAATCGTGAGAAGATGACACAAATCATGTTTGAGACTTTCAACTGTCCGGCGATGTATGTAGCCATCCAGGCAGTGCTCTCGTTGTACGCCTCTGGTCGTACTACTGGAGTCGTACTGGACTCTGGTGACGGTGTGACCCATACTGTCCCCATCTACGAAGGTTATGCGCTTCCTCATGCCATTCTACGTCTTGACTTAGCGGGCCGAGATTTAACAGACCACCTTGTCAAGATCATGACTGAGCGTGGCTACAACTTTACTACTACAGCAGAGCGCGAAATAGCTCGCGACATAAAGGAGAAGCTCTGCTACGTAGCACTCGATTTCGAGCAGGAAATGATAACGTCAACTTCTAGTGCCATTTTGGAACGCTCTTATGAACTGCCAGATGGTCAACTGATTACCATTGGCAACGAACGCTTCCGCTGTCCTGAAGCCCTGTTCCAACCTGGTTTTCTGGGTCTAGAAGCAACTGGTATCCACGAGACGACTTACAACTCCATCATGAAGTGTGATGTGGACATTCGAAAAGACCTATATTCCAACACAGTGCTCTCGGGTGGTTCCACTATGTTCCAGGGCATTGCAGAACGTATGCAGCGGGAGATTTCGTCTCTAGCACCGACAACAGTGAAGATCAGGATTGCTGCACCACCTGAACGCAAGTACTCCGTGTGGATTGGTGGTTCCATTCTTGCTTCACTTTCCACCTTCCAGCAGATGTGGATCTCGAAGGTGGAATACGAGGAAATCGGTCCCAGTATTGTACACCGAAAATGTTTTTAACTAATCCGCGGCTCATCTTTCCTCCCATGTTATTTCGCACCGTCTGTATGGTCAGTAAATAAATGATCAAACTAAGCCTCGTTTTTGGCTTGCAAATATCCATTCTACCTGTTATTTGTTTGTTTACCGCTCAGAAAGGTGAGAATAGTCAATCGTAGCCCGCAGAAGTATGGAAAAAGTGGTGGTAGTACGGCATTGAGGTGAAGGTAGCATTTGCACGTAGTTTTGCGTTCTACTCCAGAATAGGTGAACTAGACAGCCCTAAGGCATTCACATATTATTAGCGAGAGTAGGAAATTACTTGATTAAAGTCTCAACAATACATTTAGGCACAAAATTCTTCAATTCGAGATGACAGACAACTGTAATAGTAACTGTGCATTTGAATAAACATCTGCAATCCATAGTGTGGAATCAAGTGTCATGCCAACAAAGACAACAAATCCGAACAATCTCCCAACCTACGGTCATCAGCTCCCACCCACAGACAACCTCAAACACTGGGGGAAGGTAATGATACTGACGCACTGCCATTTACCACTATGACAATGGTAACAACGATCTGACATGTTTATGTTGCAGCGTGGACACGTTTGAGGAACCATGGTATGTGGGTAAGATGGAGGTGTCACGACGGCAGACGTGGTAACTGCCTGGGTATTGTTGTCAGACCATCGTCGTCTCAGTGGACATGTCATCGAGAACAGAAAACCCACCAAAGCAAACAATGC
>NW_020170510.1:129106-133881 GCF_000524195.1 Echinococcus granulosus | reverse complement strand
CATGTCTCTTACAGCTCTTCGTTAGCAACTGTACAGGCTACATCCAATGTAGGGAACAGGGCACAGGCTGGGCCGCAAGCAGGCTGGTAGTGGTTCATTCAAAATTAACAAATCCTTTTAATATCAAATATTTTAACTATTAGATGATAGCTTGGATGGCAAGGTGTGCAGATGTGGCCAAGGAGGGAGTATTAACTTATTTTTTAATGAAAAACTTTTTATCCCGACACCACGTGAACAAGCATATAAGTCCCGAGTCTGAGTGTTTTGTAGTAAGAAATTAAAGAAAAACTCATAATTGCTCATGCACCGCTTTATTCTTTTCAAGTAACAACCAGTTTTAATCACCATCTCTTATTTTGTTTTTAATTTTACAGCAAGTAGGTGTTTATGTCTCTTCTTGAATTCTTGTCAAAACTTGTCATGGTCAGGCAACGTGACAGCAGTAAAACTTTACTAATTGCACTTTCGATGAACAATGCTGGGTCCCCATTCATTATACTCCTGTTTCGTAATCCACATCTTCTGAAATGTGGACAACGAGGCGAGAATAGATCCTCCAAGCCAGGAAGAATATTTTCCACCCTCAGGAGGTGCACTCACATTGACTTTAAAGGACGACTGTGCGATCGTGCTGATCTCTCGAGTCAACCGGGTCTTTAAGTTACGAAACATGCTTGATCCACCTGCCAACACGATGTTGGCGTACATCTCTCTTCGCGTATCGCGATCACAGCGTTGGACTGAATGATAGACTGCTTCTTGCACTGCCAGACATCCTGCTTCTTTCTCCAACAGGCTGGGTTTGAATAGTACCTCTGGACATTGGAATCTTTCACCTCCCATTGCAATTTCTTCACCGTCAGGAAGAGTGTACTTCATGATTGGGGAATACTCCATCTTCTCCGGAGTTAGGGATACCTCACACAACTTCTCCTTCAACAATTCACAATAATCCCTTCGTCCAGTCAGCTTTTGAAGGTATTCTGTCAAATCTTCACCTGCAACGTCTATGCTAAATACCCCAGGATAGATGTTATTCCCTTCCACAACTGGAATAGTGTGTGTGACTCCATGTCCAATGTCTAAAACGAGTCCGGTGGTCTTGCCAGCGGCATAGAGTGCCAATGCAGCCTGATTGGATAGATAAGCCGCGGGGGCGTTAAAACTTTCAAACGCGATTTGTGTCGTTCTCTCACGGTCAAATTTGGGAGCCATAGGCGCCTCTGTAAACAGAAGTGGACTATCAACATATCTTACATCTTTGTGTGTTAGAGCTTCCCACCAGAGAAGCTCTAGGCGCTCCCAGTCCACAACGTGTCCACGTTGAATAGGCACCATGTCAATCTTCCCACACACTTTGGTGACAGCCTGGATGACCCTGGGACTATCATCACCGGCGAATCCAACTCTACAGCTACGCGAGCCGCTGTCTACAACCACTGGAATAATTCCCTCATCTGTTCCAGGGTTAGCGGCGCCGACGCTGTTTGCCATCATCTTCGCGTATTTGTGATTAATCACACAAACGCACGCCCATATCTACCTACCTGTCTTGTCGTGAGTATCTGTAGGCTGTGGGCGTGTTAAAGCATGCAGACGTGGTAACGCGCCACGTCTGAAATGACAGCCTACGAATTAAGTTTCAGTGAGCCGGACCGCTGTTACTCTACCTATTTAAGTACCCATTTTATTCTAGAGATACTAAAACATCTACACATACAACGGCTTCCAGATAAATGTTTTGAAGTTACGACAAATCTTGTAACAGATCTTAACACTTTAGCGCCAAAATAGAAAAATAAACCGCACAGTGCAAGGATTACTAAGTGGGTAATAACGACATTAAATGGTGCAGAAACAAAAAAAGCGAGTTGCGGAAAAGTATGAAAAGGAAAAAAACCGCAAAGAAGATATTTAAGTCAACAAAAACAAGGAAATGACATAAAACAGAGAGGAGATTAGAAAATCAAAAGGGAACAATAAGTTTAAAGGGTGAAAAAGGAAAAAAAATGGAGCAAAAGAAATGTAAAAAAAGAGCATAAGAAAACAGAATACAAGGACGGAAAAGAGAAAAAGCCATAAAAATGTAAATAAAGGAAAGGAAAATAGAAAGAGAAGGCGAGAGAAAGGAATAGTTAGAAGAATGGTTGAAAAATGAAAAGCGCGATTAAGTGCAAAAATAAATCAATAAGCGCAAGAACAAAATGGAACGTCTCCATCCCAAACCACTAAATGCGCAGAGAAAAATCAAATGGCCTCCTCCAAAAAAATATATTAAAACAAAACGAGGAAAATGAAAAAAAGGAGAAAAAAATAAAGCAAAAAGGAAACAAGCGTAAAAGGTAGAAAGAGATTAGGTAAGAAAAGGAAAAGTAGAAATCAGGAAAACAGGGGCGGCAAAAGAAAAAAGGCAAAAAAGGGAAACCCAAAAAAGAAAAGCAAAAAATGGCAAAAAAGGAAAAAACAGTAAAATATAACACATTAATGCAAGAAAAAGGGTAAAGAAGTGGTCACTAACACAAAACACATTCACGCACTCGAGGACGAGGCAGTGACAGTGATCACTAGCACAAAACACATTCACGCACTCGGGGACGAGGAAGTGGCTGTGATCACTAACACAATTCACACTCACGCACTCATGTTGTTACACACCACCCACATCTGCATCATTGATGCACCTCCTCTTGCTGTTTCACGCCTCGACCCAGCGTGCTGAGATTGAAGGAAGCACCATGTGAAGACCATGGCTGAGTGTGATTACAGTGTGCGGTTACCACTACAGCAGAACATGAAGTAGCTTGCCGTACGTGGCAGAATATTAGATGCATAGGTGTGGATTGTGAGGAAGAAATGGTGCCCCCAACACTTAGTGCCATGTTAGACCGTATTCGCAAACAGTTAGGGAGTCGAAGGCTCACTACTACTGCGAAGAAGTGCTTCCGCTGTCCTCACGCCCTCCCTTACCGACCTGATTGTCTGGTCTCCAAAGCTACTCATATGCACGAGTCGACCAATCACTTTAACATGAAAACTGACGTTGGCATTTAAATTAACCCTACATGTATACAGTGCTGTCCGGTGGTTCTGCTACTTTCGTGGGTATCAACGCATGTACACAACGCGTACTTGTTGCTGTGAATACGGCTGCGTGCTCAGTGCTGAGAGTTACAATTATAACGGCAGCAGCAATGGGGACGTGAATAATGGGTGGTGGGTGGTGGATATAGGAGTGGAGGAGGATGCGAAGGATAAGGTGAATGAGGTAGAGGCGTTGGAAGAGAAGGAGGATGAGGATGGCGACGTGTGCAAGGCAAAGTCAGAAAAGTGCATTTAGATCAGCTTAGATATGTTAGCAGCCACCAGTGTGCTGAGGGTGACAACGTCCACCTAACCAGGCACTCGCAACCACTACTATCCCATGCGAACATACATGTGCTGTAATCCATTTGTTTTTGCTTAGTAACTGCCCTGAATGATCGCTTTATGTGGGTACTGATTGCACACCCACTACCCAGTCCAGGAAGCGTGCTCCACAGCCATGCCTCTGCTCTCACACGAATCGGAAGAAATGTGTAGGTGAGAGATCTACAGGGTAGGCGAATTGCCAGTGGAGGTATGCATGGTAAATTACCTTCATATGAGAGTGCAGGTGAAAGTGCATGTGTTAGCTGATTTCACCAACAAATGCATTGGATGGATGCCGTCTGTGAAGCTGTATGAAGAGTCTAGCTCCTAACGGAGACCTTTAAATCGAGCTTTCTCTTATCCACATCCTCTGCCACGCAGCGTGATGCACACAAGTGCAAAGTGAATACACAACACTCTCCACCAGTTGTGAACTGCTTGGCTTCCTCCTCATGATGTGCCTCCATATTATCATGCCAGCTGCGATTTATTTGTTTGTTAATTTGTCCTTGCCCTCACTCGTGAGGCGTTAAAGGCAACACCTAGTCAATGACAGCAACTGCAAAGCAATTGCTTACTGCTAAGCATATGGTCACGCCTAAACCGTGTTCAAGGCATTGCAATTTTAATGTCTCTTGCCTCTTGATGACGGACGAGGTCACCGCAGCTGTTGTGACAGACAGCGGATCTGGTGTGTGCAGAAGTGGCTTTACCGACCTGCCCATGTATGTTCGCAGTTGGCATTTTGCCTTTTGAAATTTGACTTTTGATGCCTATAGATCCTCCACTATCACATGCGGATATACAGGTGCGGGTGTCCCTTTGTCTGCCGCCAATGCCGCCTCTTATTTGCCTTACTTGGCCCCACCGAATAAATGTTTCATGGGGGCAGTGGTTGCGCTCACAGCTCAT
The DNA here is from genome assembly GCF_000524195.1 of Echinococcus granulosus. Lineage (NCBI taxonomy): Eukaryota > Metazoa > Platyhelminthes > Cestoda > Cyclophyllidea > Taeniidae > Echinococcus > Echinococcus granulosus. The sequence goes on along the minus strand of NW_020170510.1, from coordinate 129,558 downwards.
GTCTACAATGCCAAGCACATTCCCTGAAGTGGTCGTCTCATCATTGCACACCAATCCTACTTAGTAGCATCAAGGTGTTTACCACAGGTGACGACAAATGCACACCCTCACACACCCCTATGAAGTACCCCAATCGGAGTGCACAACACCTCCTCCTCCTTCTGCTACTCTATCCATTTCATCTGCCTCTCCTCTTCTCTGTACACCACCAACAGATGTGATTTGCCTGCTTCCTCCCTCGGCACCACAAACGTCGTCACTTTCTCGTCTACACGAAGAGAGCAACAGCAACACCTCCATTCCATGGCCTCCTCATCAAGCACACTGCTGTGCTGACCATGGCCAACACACGCCAATTCCACTTTGCATCCAACTGACGACACCAAATGGCGATACTTCCATACGACCTCCGCTCCGTTCCACAATCACAATGCCATGCAATATTCACATGC
>NW_020170510.1:108470-129006 GCF_000524195.1 Echinococcus granulosus | reverse complement strand
CCAGACTGCAGCTAATTTTTCATCCTTGTGATTCGGAGGAAACAGCAAATTGCACGGCTTGACCCAATAACTGCACAGGTGTTCTGCACCGCCAAACGCCACATAACATCCGCATTGGGTGTTCTTGTAGGCGAGGACGCGAGGAATAAACGCAGAACAAATTTGACATTAAATGGAAGAATCAGAACTATCTCCGTCCATCAAACACTACTGCTCAACCAATTTGCTGGGGCTCCTTCTTTCCCCTGTAGCGCCTGAGTGACATAACATAACATAGTAACATAAGTAATCGCAGCTTTTTTTGCAAATAAAACCTCCCACAATATGAAATTGTGATTCGTGCAGCGTATGCAGTACGCTGATACTTCCATAAAGACGAATGAAGACCTTCAACGTGGTCAGAATATAAACATACATGTTTGACACACAGAAGGTATTGGGGCTACTGGCATGACCCGGAGGCCATCCCACTCAACGAAGTACAATGGTTAAAAACGAAGTGAGCCTTTGGCAAGCTCGAGGGTTAAGCTAAATTATTTACGTTCTCGCCAAAGCACCAAGGTATCTGTGATATTGCCCAGACTGACCCCAGTCGGTTCTCAGGAGTAGCGTAAATTCCAAATTAAATCGCTAGTTCGTACACTTTGGATCAAGAAGCGCAATTCTGTAGCAGTAAACAACTCATGCGTTATGAGATTTCAGTAAAAAGTGCCAGGATTAATATTAATTAACGCGTAAAATATAATTACGGGTTTCATCTTGAATTCTATTAAATAGCCCCCTTTCAGCATTCGTTTCATATAATGGAGAATATTCGGTTATTTGTAACATGGCTTAAATTCAAAACCACACAAAACAAAAAAGTTGCAAATTTTGAAAAGACTATGAACTCGGAACTTACATTAATTGTGACTAGAGGTAAACACTGCAGTATTTCGCTTACTAAAGCTAGTTAAACTATTTGTGGTTTTTTAATCACCCAATGTTATTGTTTTGTTGCGTGGGAAGGAGGTTGGTAAGATCTAGCATCACACTATTTACAAAGCCTTGTGATTGGTGAATGGGAGTGGGAGTGAGAGTGACACCGTGATGGGGAAGAGGGACGGGAAGGAGAAGGTCTTAACTTACTACCATTGCAATTCAGAATTGCAATGGAGGATCTGACCACCCGAGAAGCAATGCTGGGCACAGGAATTCTTTAAGGCAATATCCTTCACCATCGATAGGGCGCGTGTTTTGGCTGCGTACAATTTAGCCACCTTAGGATATCACAGTTTCATTGTTCTTGCATTGAGAGCTTTGTCATTTGAAGGCAAAACATCCAGCAATTTGCGGTGTTACATCCTCTAAAGAGACGTTATCATTTGTGATGCCGTGCGGATTGAGCTCAGTGAGTCAATCCTCTTGGGCAATGCCTTGGCAAAATGGGACATGCCTTTCTGCGTTTCGGTGTATAAGCTGTTGTCTCAACAGTAAACGGTCCGTGTGTTGTGAGTTTTGCATTCCACATTGCAAGGAAAGCACCTGCATTAGACAAATTTGCCTTTATACTGGTGATAGTATGTCGCGCATATCATTTTCTCTCTCCGCTTTCCTCCTCCCATGTGCATTGCCGTAGATCACTTCCGCGTTTATTGCCTTCTGCAGGAGTGTATTAGGCGCGGCATTTGTTGGAATGTGCTCACGCTGCTTTGTCACCGGGTCAAGGGCATCTACTGTCTATTTCTTGATAAAACTTGCCCCGTGACTGCTGACATTACTTGCCATTAGCTGCAGACGCCACAACCAGACGTATTCAATTCACATAATCCAACAACCTGACTCTATTCAAGCAGAGGACTTTCCACTTCCTTGTCTGGTGTCAAGTTGGTGCACCACCAGAGCCCATGACTGAGCGACACAGACTCCACCATGACTACTGTGCCAACCAAAGTGTGGCAAATTAGTGGAGGTATGGAAGGTCCGCGTCTCATCACCCTTCAAGGATCTGAAGAGTATTTCCCTTTCAGGTGGTCACTAAGCGCACCATTACGCATTGCTTGTTCCAATCACACCTCTTCCCACCAGTGACACAAATCTCACGAGGTGATGAGACCACAAGAATCTGTCAAATCAACCGAGACTCGGCAACACACAAGCCCACTAGGAACAGGACATTCACACATCGCCATGACAACCCACCGCCATGTAAATGTCAAAGCCCTTACTCAACCTCGATACACGATTCTTTGCCACAGCTTGGAAGCCGAGTCGTAGGTGGGGCCATAACTGGCACCACACTGCAGATATTGCACAGCGTGACACTTCCATGAAGGATGCAAGCCAGTCTACCAATGACTGGTTCTTTCCCACCAAGGAAATGCCCTAAGTAGGAAAACCGGGAAAAGGAGAGAAGTCGAAACAAAACTTTATTTCAACAAGCCGCTTTCATGGAGAATCGTATAGATGGAAATAACAGGCAACAAGTCCACTACGTGAGAAAGAAGACTTGCACTGCTTAGGCACCGAACTCCATTGGTGAAGATGAATCACACGGGGTGGACATTTGGTTCTCGCCTTGTCTACATCCACCAGCATTCAAGACATTTCAGCCTTGTCGTTGGGTGACGAAGTGGTGTCGTTCCCACAACTCCCACTACTCTCCCCTCGCTGCGGCTTCGACGACCACAGGCAGCCGCGACATGTGGATTGTACTCCTCCACTCTTCATTCTTCTTGGCGAAGCAAACAGCGTCAGTGAGAGAGTAAGGGCGTCGAAGAGCAAGTCCTCCTTACAATCTGTGGAAAGAGAGATGAGTTGGTCACAGGATAAGAGTGGAACTTAACGTAGCTAGCGAAGAAGAGAAGGTAAGTAGCGAATGAAGAGGCTAGGCCAGGATACACAGTTGAGCCATTGTCAAATACCAAGGCTCCAATACGCACTGAGATTACCACCACGTGTGCAGAGTCAATTTTGCCCAAACCTGTCATCACGGCGCTCCCATGTCTGACACCAATCTAATTGAGATGAAGTGGCATTGGTTAGGGGTGGCGACACTTACATCCCTCCCTCATCCAAACACTTGAAGTTCCTTCTTTCATTCCAACCATTTCTCCAATACAAGTTCCCCTTAATTACCTCTGTATCTCACACATCTTCTGCCCAAACTTTGATTGGTAGTTAATGTGCAACCAAGGGAAGAACATTGACAGAAAATCACTTCATAAGAAAATTGTGGTGCATCAAAACATCTAAACAGACTTCACTCACTGTTACCGGCGTTGCGTTGAAGTGTCGGAGTTGCCCGTGGTGCCTCCGTGAAATGCGCACACAAAATGGGAGTAATGAAACAGAATCGTGGAAAAAGTCGTGACCGTTTTCAACTCACATTCATTAGACTTAGTTCAGTTTTGCAAGTCCAATGTTGTTGCTTGCATTGAAGACAGGACAGGGTAGATTGCATTACACGAGATCGGATCAGTTCGGACAGAGCAATCAAAGCAAATTCGTCACTCGATTTACTACAGGCGCCAAGTTGCATTCACAGATGACATGACAATGACCGTTGGAAACGAAATTCTCCACAATGTCATAGTGATCTTGTCATCGATGAAGAGGAAACGAGGGTTAGTTAGGCGCCGGATCTAAAGAACATGTTCTCATGCCATGGAATGAGGTGACCAGGACATAAATGTACTGCACTCGAAATCACTATGATAGCTGCTTTGAAATTTGACAGTCCCCATGACCACCCATGCATGCATCGTTTCAAAGGTGAACATAGGTAGGGATTTTCAACTTTTCCAGATCGACATCCCTGTACCATGACTGCTCAACCCACCATGGCAGACACCGACTCCAATAATGACCCACGAGCCTGCCAATATCCCATCTCTGGCATATAATAGTTGAATTGTCATCCATAAACAGCAAATCAAACAATGCTGAAAGAATCGTGAGTTTCGCCATCCCCTCGTGTCTTACTACAGCGTTTGGTTTGGGCACTCTTTTGGACAAAAAGAAGTGGGGATGGAGACAATGAGTTGCAATACTCACCCAGAGTGAAGAACAATAGAATTATTCGCACCTTTACGTAAGTGGGTCAATGGCCTACACCCGACGAAACTAAATAGCTGCCGCGTTAGAAGACGAAATCAGTGCCTTTTACTTCACAATTGGCCTGTACTTCTGCGTTTTGCAACAAGAAAACAGATTGAGAACTTCGCGATCAAGGCACCTTAGCAGTAGGCGTCAGCTGCACACCAAATAAAAAAAACCCTCCCGCAAATTTCTACTAAATAAAACAATAACATAGTTAAGTAAAAGGGTGATAACTAGTTTGACTAGTTTAAACAAGTAGAACATTGCCATGCTAACGTATGGTTGTAATTAATGCGATTTATTGAGTCCATTCTCTTTCCAAAAGTGGCACCAACCTCATATGATATGATTTTTACATTAAGAGATAGTTCTAGTAAAAAATAGCAGGCACCATTTGCAGCAGATGCAAAAAACGGGGGTATTTAACGTGCTGCAAGCAAAATTCCTAATTTGTCATCAATATTTGTTAACATTAGTGTTGCAGTTGGCAAATTGCTTTGGTATGATCAACTTGAGAGGTCATTACTGGGGCTGGACCATGTTTCTTGCATCAGGCGCCCTCCATTGACTTGACGGTTTATTGCTGCCCATCCTGAAGGAATTGGAGAGGGAGGGGAATGCACACATTTTTGGGGAGGTGCGAAGTGCACATTTCCCTCACCATGTTGCTGGTGCTTGTCGAATGCCTTCATGCTCACCATTTTTGCTGGAAGTTTATTTGAAGCTTGTTTTCTGATATCTGCTGTGTGGAGGGTTTCTAGATCCTGGCAACGCTGCAGGACTGGTTTTGCTTAGCTGCATAGGAGATGTGTGAATGTCCTATTCCTAGTGGGCTTGTGTGTTGTCGAGTCTCGGTTGATTTGACATATTCTTGTAGTCTCATCACCTCGTGAGGTTTGTGCCACCAGGACGAAGAGGTGTGATTAAAACCAGCAATGTGTAATGTTGCGCTTAGTGACCACCTAAATGAAAATGGCTCTTCAGATACTTGCAAGATGAAGAAGGATTTGCATTTTATATCTCCATCAATTTGCTACACTTTGGTAAGCACAGTAGTCATGGTGGGGTCTGTGTCGCTCAGTCATTGGCTCTGGTGATGCACAATCTTGACAGTAGACAAAGAAGTAGAAAGATATCGGCTTGAATAGTGTCAAGTTACTGGATGATTGCACCTTGAATTGAATGAATATAACTGTGGCATCTGTGGCTGGTGACAAGCAATGTCAACAGTCACAGAATAAATTTTATCAAGAAGTAGATAGTGAGTATCCTTGACACGGCAAAAAACAGGTGTGAGCACAAATCAACAAATGCTTCTCCTAAATACACGCCTGCAGAAGGCAATTAACGAGGAAGTGATCTATGGCGGTTCCCATTAGAGGAGGGAAGTGGAGAAAGGACGAAGGCGAGAACGCTTCTGTTGTCGACAGATTTGAGTGGGTAAAGTGCCTTGCCACGTAAAGCCCTCACATCATACCTCAGCATTTGTGTTTGCTTGCAGAAGGTAGAGACCAACACACAGACCTGCCCAAATGGTCCATGGAATGTAGAAGTGAGGACGTTTATCATGGGCTCACCTACACGTAGGCTTGAGTAAACATCTAGTAATATGCTTTAAGGTGCGGCTGAAACGTGTTCATTCGTCGAGTGAATGAAGGCGTCATCTTTGCCTCCTACACTTTCGACTACAGAAGTAGCCAACTTGGTAGTCTGGAAACGATTTCCTTCCTTCACATGTGTAAAGGATCCGGTTCAGAGGGTACGTATTGTCGAATGACTAGCTTGATAGCCACCATCCAATTCACCAATCATCTAGACCAGTTTTGTGGATTGTGCACTTTGAAAGAGGATTGACTTGTACCACTTGGATACGAATGCACGGCAACTTCGAGGAACTTGGATTAGTTGTGGGCTCCACTCCTGACTTGCTATAAATTTTTGGTATAATTGTATGCCTTTTTCTTCTACAGTCGCAAGGAAGTTTCCATACATAGCTCCTGTGATTGCCGATCGACGCGTTCTCTGAACTGAGACACAATTTTGAGGGGGGGAAAGGAAGAGTGACCACCCCTACTTGGCCCCTACTCAGATCATGAGTAAGCAGGTATCTATCAAAAAGTCACCCCGCACACCTAGCGAGATGCCCTGTCTGTGGAAGAACTCGCTCATATTGCAGGTAATGTGAGAAGTCTCGTCTTAACAAGAAGCTGTATCCTAACTAATATTTACGAACGGTGGTGCCAGACTATGGAAGGTATTTGACATGTGACAAATGCGAAATGCTTAAAAGAGGGCTTTACTGCATTCAACCGCCCCGCGATTACTGTCAAGCAAAGTGCTTTCGATATGATTGATGAATAGCGGTAGATCTAATTCGACTCGCCCCATCGCAACCAAAGCAATCAAGTATTTAAAGAGTTGATCAGCAAAGGTAGAACCATTTGCTCGGGGAAAGATGTTGGTGATGTGAAAAAGGTACATCTACTAAAGGCAGTAAAGAGAGAGGAAGGGAGAAGGGGAAGACGCTGAAGTGCTTGTTTTTTTGGAAACCCTAGATCATAGCTATTCTCGGCCTCTTTTGTGCTCGGCAAGGGAGTTGGGAAAGATGGAGGCAGTTTTTACAATGAACTTACCATACGACTCAGTGCGAGCCCGCACACACGCCGTCTACCAGAATGTAAGACGGTAGTGGTGGTGAATGCGTGCACGCCGGTTCGTGTGATAGATTACAGGCATCTTAAGTACTTAGAGCTCAGAACATTGCAGTGATGAAAACGAGACTTTTTGGGGGTGGTAAGATAGCAAAATTTGCTCGTCGGCGTGAAGGAGGTTGATTGCAAGTCTTTGAGGATGCATGTACCTACCAATATGTGTTCAAGCCCATCGTAGAACATGTATTCAAAAGTCACACCTCCATTTCGCACACACCCTTACAACATTCTCACCACTATATTTCCCATTTCATTCACTCACCTAACTTAGTGTTTGCTTTAGGGTTTTGCCTCTACATCTCGCGAGCAGGGTATAAAAGAATTGCGGCGCCACGAAGAGCAGAATGCTTGGGAAGTAGAAGTGTATGGCCCAGTGCCTTCACAGGCTCAATCATTGTCATCAGGCAAGAAGATGCAGAAATTTACACCCTTGAGGTGGGAAGGAGCCACCACTGGTACCATTTGGAGGGTTTTTTATCCCCTTATAGCGCCCAACTTCTGACGTTCTGACGTTCACCGACAATCATGGAGCAGCCTCAACAACAGACTGCTTTATAAGTGCAAAGGTTCTGGCCTAGCTTCAAAACACCATTCTTCTGCAGAACTCTGCAGAAAGTCCATAGCGTAATCCCTGTTTTTAAAGGATGAAAACAAGCCTACTGATGATTGGTTCATTCTCACCAAGGAATCCCATAAGCAGGGCTTTTTGGTGAAGGCGAGATGTCGAAACAAAACTGCATTTGCAAGGCAGTTTTTACGAAGAGTCAAATAAATGAAAATGGCAGGTGTCAAATTTGCCATTGGTTGAAGGAGATTTTTGCTGCTTTATGAGTGATGACGTGATGTCACTCCCACTGCCTTCACCGCTCCCTTCCCTATATGATATTGGGGACCAAAGGTAGGTGCGACATGGGGATTGTACTCTTTTACTCATCATATTGTTGAGGAAGCCAGTTTTGTGGGTAAGGGTAGTAGTTGGTGTTTTACCTCTCTTTAAACCGCAGGACGAAAGTGAAAGTAGGCAAAAATTAATTTGAGAAGAAGGTAGCCAGGTTGATTTCGTAAATGATGGCAAGGAGATGAGGGACATAGGCGAAGGTCCATTCTATTCTTTGATAGTATGAAACTTTCGGCTACGCAGCAGGCTCTACAGGGCACTTATCAGACCATGACAAGGTCGCATTGGTGCACTTGATCCTAGATCATGGTAGCAAGACCACGTCGCAGGTAGTTAGGGACATTCTCAAGGCGTCAGATGGCAAGTTGGTTACGCTGCTTCTGCTGCACTCTGAGATACGTGTTAGTGAATCCCAACGCTCTCCCCCTATATTCAGAAGTGGCTAATTCTACTGACGACAAAAACGGCCATCGGTTGGGTTTTCACTGTCTTCCATCTGACACAAGTCATAATGACATGTGGAGCCTCCCTGATACATTCCGCGTAACCACCAATGTGCGGGTGGGTCAAAAGGTGACCCGAGCATTCGGCGTTTTCCGCCCCCCATGATCAATCCAAAACGCGACGCCAGCGCCTACTCACGGTCTCAATGATGCGGATCTTTACTTCTCCCTGCCTGATAGTCTTAGGTTATGCCAACTCTGGAATTAGTTCCCGGGTCGAGCTATTTGCGTAGTGCAGTCAATTCTAAGGCACCTAGCGAATTCATATCTTTGTGTGGTTTTAAGTGATGTCTAATTTGTTAGCACGTGCGTATGTGTAGAAGGTAGTGTAAAACAGTACAAACAACAGGCATTCTCAGACGCTCTCCAACACCATTCGAGACTTTTAGCTGCGTCCCAGTATAGTATGTCCAAGCAAGTATTTAGAGAACGTATCAGGATGAAGATCACACGAATAGACAGTGGTATATGAAAGGTGTAGGCTATGTATCAATACGGGAATAGTCGAGATCATTCAGCTACGCAACAGACTATGAAGTGTACCTCGTGCAATTCTTACAACTTTTTATGGTTCGGCAGCAATCAAAGGAACGAAGCAGCACTTCCGTAAGGAGAGGCTATGTTGATTATGCATAGTCACATCAGCTCTAACCCACCTTCTGGATTCGTGCAAGGTGGCACTCAATTCTTGGTGTGATTTTTGCCACTTCGTGGGGGAGGGGGAGGGGTGGCCAACGATTCGATATACTGTGCGTAAGCGCGGACAGTCTCCACTTACGTCAATGACTTACTTGACAATAGTACGTCGTGGCGACTTTCTCCCTCCAACAAGTTTAACAATGGATTACCTTTGCTATTCACTGCGTCCACGGCCATTGCGTGGCAGTTTGAAGAGACAACAGTGACGACGACGGCCTACATGGTTGCACTGGCACCAGAGAAGCAGTGCTATTGTGGAATAGTGGGTAGCATTTGTAGGCGCGCTACCGCATACTGCTTGTGGATCCTTGCTACCCTTCACAACCGATTGAACCACTCAGTCGAAGAATGCTCCTTCACAAGAAGTCTGTGCTGAAATTGCAACATGTTTCTAGCTTATCTCACCAGATATCTTGCCGTTGTGGCATTCCGCATTTGCCAAGATTGTGAGACCCAAATGTGCTTTTGTCTCGGTACTCTAATGTGTCATCCTACTTTAACTGTCCATTAGTGTTCTTGTGCGTGCATCAACGTCGTGGAACACTTTTTGAGGCCTGGGAAGGTGATAGGCAAACGCCCGAGTACTTGTGCCTAATCGTCAGTGCTTTGTCTGATGCTTATGACCTTGTGGTGGCCAATCATGTTGCAGATTCAGAAGGTGGTTTGGCTAATGAGGCGTCCTAACAGATGACACGCTTGTCACAACGCATCGTAGCGTCATCAGCCATTCCCGAAGCAGTATAAAACAATGCAAAAAGTGGTAGTTGGCTTTGGATGTGACTTCTTTTGATCAGTTAGTCCATCCACCATTAATTCCAATGTCTTCACTCACACCGATTCAGGTATTTTACAGTAACAAGAAATGTGGGTCATGATGTTTGTGGAGGTCAAATGTTATCCTCGAAAAAGAAACTTTGCATAACCGGATCATTTAGAGAGTTGAAAAGGTCCGCTTCGATAATTTCGGGACAAAGATTAATAAAACCCATCTTTACATAAATAGATCCTCCAAGTGGTGACCTCTTCCACTTTCATTTGTCTAAAAGAAGACAAAAATATCCTTCAAAGTCACCCACATCTCTTCACAACATGGCTAACGCACAAAGCTACTTTGACTGCAGTTTACTTAAGCAAGGAAAGGTGACATGGGGCAGCCAAATATGCTTGTGCTACTTTTTTTAATTGCGAAAATTCCAAGTAGCTGACAAAGGCTTCTTGAAAGTTTTTATCACTCCTTCCAGAACAGACACGAGCTTCCTTGGTTGTCCACTTCTACGGCAGGCTGTAGTCGTGTTGGCTACCATCTAGCTCTATCAAAATGTCACCTCTGTCTTGGCAAGCGAACAATTCCACTTGCACCATTAAAACCGATTTAACTTCTATCTTCACGGCAGGCAGCATCAAGTCACACTTCCACCATGCCCAACCGCACCGACAAGGGCCGACGCCAACTGCTGCTGCTGCTACTGCTTTATCGCCATCTGTGATTTGCAGGGTTCTACAAGCTGCAACAAAACGCTTTAGCCAGCTGCATTGAAGACTTTACCAACTTATTTGCCCACATCAGAACATAACCACTGGGAGGGAAACAAAGTGATTACTTGATTGAAGAGCTCCTCCATTTGCACAGACTCCTTGCCTCCGTGATCCGCCTGTTCCCCTTGGAGGAAAAAGTCAAAGTTGTCCAGTGCAATCCTTATCTGAAGTGAAAACAGAGCAATCTGCTGTTAGATGCTTGGGGAGCAATCGGTTTACGACAACATCGTAGACGACAGTGACCAGCGAAATGTGTAATGGTGGAGGCCGGGAGGTGGGAGATTCAACGATGCTCAAGAGTCCTCTTAGTACTACCGTCAAAATGACGAAGACAAATACCCTACAACCCTACAGACTCAGCTAGTGCTTCCCAGGCATTGTCAAATCACATAATTACCTGTGTTAGTCCCTGCAACGAGAGAATGTACTTCTCCATTTTCAAATTTGCTAAGGCCTCCTGCGCCGTATGTACCATCGTCTGAGCGTCAGAGAATGTTTTTTGAAACTCAACAATCTTTTTGAAGTCTGTCTGGAAAATTCAAAAAACAATGCATACTTTTTACGGGCTAACAAATATACATATGCAAGGTTTTAGCTTTTAAAGGAGAAACAATCAGAAGGTCGGGTTAAAGGATAAGGGAATGTTTAACCGGAACGTACCTTTTCGTCGTCAAGCAGTGAAAGCACGTTTGGTATAGATGGCAGGATATTTTGTGTTTTCCCCATATCAACGCTCAAGTCTTCCAATTTCTTTTGCAAATTTAGATCATTCGCCTCCACCTTCACCAGAGCTCTTTTGAGGGCTCTGGTTAGCGACGTCTCGATCGTTGTCGCAGCTGCGTTCAGCTCGTTGTGAAGAGGGGCCAGCTCCAAATGGCTTTGATCTCGTCTACTTAGCAAAGCAGTTCGAAGCACTCGGAGGTGGTCAACAGCATTATTTAGACCGATGATTCTCAACATCTCGTGGCCTTTTACCTGCGCAGGCGATGCATCAACAGAAAGGACGATTAAGCATACTCAGGTATTCTTCCTGACCACGTGATTATGCAGTTGTCCGTTACGGGATGTGAAATTAAGCATTTCGCCCATGCAATAGGAGGGGGGAAATTACGAGAAAGGAGTTGATGAGGAAGAAGAAGGAAAAAGGGCGAAAAAAAGTGGAAGAGAACAAAAGGAAATGAAAGGTTACCCTTCTACTCTCGTAGCAATACAATCACTCAAGAAATGCTACTGTCAGTTTTGAGGCATTAAGCATGCATCAGTCCTTCAAATCGTCCAAAAGTGAAACCGCTGACCAGCACAGGGCTGTTTGTCAGACCTAAGCCTAAGCCTCATCCATGTGGTTGCGTCTTGACTCAACAATTGTAAAGAATTTTAGCACCTCCAGTAATCACACGCTATTGACATTGGGTGGAATTTTGATGTACAAAGAAAGGAGGGCACCCGTGACAACTTTGAAATGACACAGAGAAATCAAGGTAAACCTCGTAGATCAAGTACAGGGTTAAAGAGGCTTCAACATTTACGTCGAATCAACTCTAAAACTTTAGGCAACCTTCCCTTGAAAATGGGGGATGTATAGGCTTCGATCATTTGTGTTTACTGTAGGATCTGGTGTGAACCAAAGCCGAAATGTCCCTCATAAAAGATGCAGAATTTACAGCCAAAAGAAGACGGAATTATACGTTTAAAAATTTACATTAGTGTGTTGATCTGATGATTCCGTCGGTACTTTCCACATTGTTTGCCACCTCTTGGCCCCTCCTAACAATGAGGCAACTTCAAGAAGACTTTCCAGTATATTCCGCTTTGACATATTTTCTCGCAAAGCCTACAAGAGGGGATGTTAGAAGGCGGGTCGAGGAGGGAGGGGAAGTGAAAAAGAGAGAGAAATGGGCGTAGCAGCCGAGTGAATTTGCAATGCTTAGGCTACCACCCAACACCGCTTACTGTGCTGTGTTCCATCGAGGAGTAGGCATCTTTAAGATTTGAAAGCTGGATTGTAAGATTAGCAGTTTGCTCGGCCAGTGCGTCCAATTTTAGTTTCATCTTAGCGGCATCGGAATCTTTGCTATCCAAAGCACCAAATACACCCTCCTTTGTATTCTTTCCCGGGTTTAGTTCCGAGGAACAAAACGCCTTCAATCGCTCCAGACTCATCTTCAAAGTGTCCATTGTGTCAAGCGATGTCTGATGCTGGACCTCTCCTTCACTCTGTGATCCTCCATTTCCCTCCGCACTATCAGTACCCAAAAGAAAGTCATTTTCTCTACAAAAACTCACAGCTTTGAGTACGCTTTGGAAATAAAATCCGCGAGGTCGGAATCCATCGCTTCGTCTCACCTTCTTCCGATCAAGTGGCGGTGTGTGTATCACATCATGGATCCAGTCGCAATGTCAACCACTTTTGACATTTCCATTGGTTAGTTCTTGTGGCGGTCTCACCAATCAGTGTGATGGGTTAATTAAACTTAGGCAATGGGTGTGCTCTCACATTCCGCAGCACATGACGCTTCTTGTGCTAAAACTTCCCGCATCGGCTACGAAAAACACACTTACACACCCACGTTAACATTCTCGGTTTTCAGTCCTATGCAAGCCGTCAATCCAACCAGTGCACACCACGAAGACGCAGTCCATCCGATTCTAACGGACGTGTCACCACCTGCTCGCTGCTCCCTACTGTCGGTACGGGGCAGGGCAAGTTGTCAAGTCATGTTTCGTAAACAGTATAGGTATTATCATTGCTACTCACTTATTTCGGGAATAGGCACTTCAATTTTTGGCTCAGAAATTGATAATTTACTGCCTGGTGGAAGTGACAAATCATGGTACAATAATAATGGTTGGCAGGGCGAATAAACCGGCCTCCGCAGAAAATCCCGACTGTTTATCTGTACGCAAAATTGGACAGTCAGACAATTAAACAATAGCGCGGGTTCTAAGACCTTCCGTGTTGTTGGAAAATAGAACAAGCTCATCCACAATTCTACTTCACCTTCTTCCTTCTCTTCCTTCGCAATGTCTAGTTTTCTCCCACCCAGGTAACCTTGTCTTTGTCTTCTTTCCGCTTCTTCCGGCTTCTCATTACTAACGCCTGGATTCCTACGCTTGATAGGCCACCACCATGACCTCCTCCTCCTCTATCTCGCCTTTTTCATCCTCCAAATTTCAGATACCATTCTTACCGTTTCTAGGCTTTGTCGTCCACTTTACGTTTGGTGTGTAATTTCCACACTCTAGCCTTATGTATCCACACCGTCTCATCCTCTTCCAGTCCTTCTTTCTCATCGTCCTCCAAGTCCCGAATTCCTCATTCTGCTACTGTTCCTCGTCTCCTGCACTCTCCTTCATCATCTCTTCCCTTTATCCCGCTTTGGGAAAGTAGGAAGCGGATTCTGTCAAATGGAGGAAGTATCTATTATGGTAATGAATGCACTTCAAATGTTCCGCATGGCCGATTTGCTATGGATGCCTGGTGATTGCGTTTTACAAGCCTTCGTCAGCAAAGTGTAGTGCAATCACCAAAACATCTTAGCGGTCATTTATCGCTACCTAGAAGATTCGATGCTCAGGAACGGACTGCATCCCATCGAGGCCTCCAACCAGACTTCCAATCACATGTCTCTACCACCGAAGTAATGGTCAAGTATTGATGGACCATCAGTGAGCCAGCAAGTACCACGGATGGGTTGTGCATAACGATGTTTTGGTGAAGCGGGATCAGGTCTCGACAATGCGTTAGTACCTATTCTCAGACGCGAAATTGGGTGCGCGCTATTCTACATAAAATCACATCATGTAACCCCTCATATGCAGCCTAACGAGTAGTGCTCTACTTCAATTGTAGATAAGTGACACTGCAGTTGAAAATGCACCAGGGAGGTGCAGCATGGATGTCAATTTCTGAAAAAGAACTTACAAATCACTGCCTAGTGAGTGAGTGTTGGCATAGCCTATGCGAACAACACTGCGAGTGCAACTACTGGATGGACTTCAGCAACGCATCGTGCTGATTGGTTGAGCCATCACAAGAACTGACCAATAAAGATGACAAAGGTGGCAGCCATTATAGTGTGACACGCACACCGCCATTCAAACGGAGGAGGATGCGATGGAGCGGCGGCTTCCTGTGTCGTCTCTCTCATACGTGGATTGCGCGTAGAGGTGTAAGTTGTTTATGTAAAAGCAGTTTTTTGTGTCGGCACTGATAGGATAGAGGGAGATAGTGCAATACTAAGCGGGACACTTGGATGAGTAACTTGTTTTTACTCCCTTGGTATTTATTCCACCTAAGTAGGTGGGTGGGTGATTCCGCTGAGGGGCCAGGTACGGACGGATATGCCGTTTAAATCAACATTCGAGCAAAATGGTGCCACCTACCCTGGATTTTAAGGTGTGGAAGCGGTGTAGACGACTCACACACCAAAGTCGTAGATAGGCGTGGTGAAGTGGAATAGTGTATTTGAAAAGGAGTAATGTAAACCATTCCATAGAGTGATGATTGATGAGGGATTGAGGGAGGCAGGCAGCCATGAGTGCCAAAACTGTGTAATGGGATGACCGGGTATGTGGTAGGGTGCAGAATCTTGCCAGAATACGTAATGGGGCAAGCCATTGTGACCACGCTAGAGAGGTCACGAGTACGCAGAAGGAGGAGTGGAAGGGAGCAGTCATGGATAACGGTTGGCGAGCAGGGGTCTGTGCTGTACGGTGGGAGAGGAGTCTAGAGGGACTGAAGGCCTCAAATGATGAGTTGGCTAAGGGTTCAGCTTTGCTCTCCACGAATCAGCAGCAAGTGGTTTGTGTGTCTTCTTCAACGGTGTAATGTGGAACACGCCCGCATTTCTTCATGCAAGCGGTAGCCATCGCTTCGGGTGTGGATGTAGAGAGGAGCAATAAATCAGGCTGCTGAGTTTTGAATTCACATCTGCTTTATGTTCTATTCCCAGATAACATCAGCAGCTGTGATGGAGAAGTAATGAGTGAACCTGTTTTGTCTTTTCCATTGTGCCAAAAAGGATGAGTGATCTCTACAGCATGCCATGCGGACGCGCCTTCTACTTGCAATCCCGTCTGCTTTGACACTCCAGGACCGTAACAGAACATTGCATCTACTGCCAGGCAGAGTTTGACTCAGCGAAACTCCGTCCCAACTACAACGTGGGCTTGCAGATCTGTCTGCTCTGGAAGCAACGGAAGTAGGAGCAGGAGTGGGAGCAGAAAGTGGAGAATAGAGGAGCAGGCGATCAGGAGATGTTGAATGAGGGGAGGGGATCGGAGGAACTCCGCTCACCTTCATGCGTCGTAGTAACTGCCGTAGGCAAATGCAGTCTACCACCACCGGGTCTGTGTGCAATGCAGCGAGAAACACCGCGACAGTGTAAGCATTGGTGATTTTCGAACTGCAATGCAAATGACAAGACGTGGCAAACCTCGACACTTGGGGTGGGAGAGAATACAAAGGATGGAACTGTTGGTGCTTTGGAGAACGCGGTGTGTGGGCTGCATGTGGTTGTGAGTAAAGCGCTGGATGGGGCCACAACGAAGGTGAAGCTGGGGGAATCAGCTGGCTTCGAGATTAGCGATGGATTTGTTTGTTGTGAAACGAGCGTTTTGACTGAGGCATGGCGGATGCAAGATATCTACACATGCCTGGAATGGATGAAAGTGGTTGGTGTTGGATGGTGGACAGAGTGTTGCGAATTGCTCTTGCTGCCCGTTACCAGTTATTCGTCTCCCTCCTTCCCTTTCACACTTTGTCGATTCTCATTCGTCTTTTCTCGTGTAGGATTGGCAAGAAGCGGTGACAACGCAGAAATCGCTGAAAGACTCCCCCACCCTCTTGGGGAGAGATGGTGAAACTACTACTGCCTCTGCCCTAACACAAAGGCATCTATACAATCAATTCCGTAAGGTAAGTTGTCAAACGCGTGTGCGTATATGCATGCGCGCGACGATTGTACTCCTTCACTCATCACATTGTTAGGGAAGCAGGAAGTGTCGATGAGAGTAAAGGGGTTGCAGTTTTAATTATTTTTAGGGACACAGTATGGAGGTGGGGGCAGAGGATGAATTTGTCAAAGTGGAGGAGGTGTAGAGAATAAGGCGGATAGGGTGGGGTGGGGTGGGGTGAACACTGACGAGATGTTGATTGACTGATGTAGTTGGTATTTGCTTCGAGACAGAAACGTCGCCTCGCACATCACCTTGACGATGTCTGGGATGATGCTGTACGTGGGCGGATTGCGGCGAAAACACGGAGGATCAGTCGCGACAACAATTGGTCCAACATGGTGCCGTCACCGTATCTATTTGCGCTGGGCTGCACCACAGACGAGTTGGGCTACGGATTTGTGACATCCTGGAAGGTGGTGGTAGGTGAGAGGTGGATGAATTGCGCCTATTCGCTAGTAAACGGAACCGTTGGACTGCGCATCAGGCCTTGAAGGAAGAAGTGGAGTGTGGGGTGGAAGTGACGAGGCGTAGTCTTCGTGAACATAACCACACCGCAGGACGTGAAGGCTCCTCTTGAGGCGCTATCTCATCAAGTGAGTGGAGAAACCATCGTTGTGCAACCTGCATTTTCGTGAGCTTTGAAGTGGATATCTGTAGTTTGGACGCGATTTTGCTGCTTCAAATCAGCATGGCAGTGGATGCAACGTGCTGTCACGACCTTGTCGTGTGACAGCAGACAAGGTTGCAAGCAGAAGGTGTGTCCGCATGGCAGGCTGTAGGGATCACTCACACCTCTCGGCACCGTGGAAAGAACAAAACAACTTCACCGCTTCCTTCCACGCTATCGCGCCGCCCTCCATCGCACCTGCTAGTTTTTTTGTGAACCCTCTAGTTTGACCACACTTGCTTGTCGTGTTACGAAATTTGGGACGACATCGCACCCCACCACAAACTTGGACATTTCATTACGTGATTTCCTCACTCATGCTTCCATTCCTCCCCTCCTCGATCCCTCATCGTCTTTTGTCAGCAACCATCCTTGTATAGATTTGTTCACTTTATTCCTTTCCACATAGACTATTCCACTTCGCCACTCCTCTCATCGGGTGATCCTGCACCCCAAAATTTGCGATTAGCACCTCCGTTTCAATTGCCTTTTAATGTGTTCCACATATCTGTCCGTGTAGAACCTCGCAGCTAAATCACCCACCCATCTACTCAGGTGAATAAATGCCAGTGGATTGAAAACGAGTTACTCATTTTGACGGCCCACTTGGTGGTGTTGCCCTTCCTTCCATCCTGTTGGTGCCTTTGTAAAAGTCATCGTTGCACAACCAACTCACATGTGCAACTCGCGGACGGGATGTGCGAGAGTTGGATCCATTGCTTCGTCGCACCTCCTTGCGGTTGGGTGGCGGTGTGCGTGTCACGTCACAGATTCAATCCCGATCTCGAATGCTTGTGGCGTTTTGACCAGACAGTGCGACGGGTCGTCAAAGTCCAGCCAGTAGTTGCGCTGGTGAAGTTGTCTCGCCATGGTCCAGACTAAGGTTCGTTCATTGAGCAGTGTAGGTGGGTAGGTCCCTATTCAACAAACACTTGTATCAATGCTGCTCCTTTCTCTCGTGTGACCAACTGCGTTGTCACTTATTGACAGTTTAAGTAGAACAGTGCGTGTGCCGGTAGCACCACTCACCGTTCATGCGCTCTTGTGCAGCACATGATGAAATAAACAGTATGATTTCTTGCAGGAAATCCAGCACCCTTTTTCGCGTTCGGGAATAGGTACCAATGTAGGGTCAAGGCCTGATCCCGCTCTACTGGAACATCTTTATGCACAACCCACTGACAGGACTTGCTGACTCACCGATGGCACACCCAATGCCCGACCATTACGTTGGCGGTAAAGACGTACTCTGAAGTGTGGTTGGATTTCGTGATATGACGCAGTCCAGTCCAGAGCACTGAACCCCCTGACAAATGACAACTGGCTGCTTGGATGTTTTGGTGATTAACACGACTCATCCATCCACCGAACAATTGATGCGCAGTTATTGTGATACAGACGCTTTCCCCACTGCAGAGTACTTGCTTCCAACCTGTTCGAAGGCGTTCAGTTGCATTTGCTTTCATCGACCTTCGATGGACTGCACGGGCATACACTCTCCTCCCTCTCCCTCTACTACTGCTTGTAGGCTACTATTCAACCGCATGTTGTGTGGCCACAGTGACGAAGTGAGCGGAGCGTGGCGTGAGGGAAGTAATGTAGAACAGTGGATCCACGAAACCACTTAACATTTCCTCTCCTGCTGCAGTGACGAGTAGCACACCTGCCGGCACGAGATGCCCATGGTGAGGAGAATGGTTAAATCCTGGGTGGTTGGAAGCCACCGCGTCCTCCCTTCTACACCACACTTTAGCGTGGGACTCCTAATTGGATTGTCATTCTTTGCCAAGAAGCCGCTGAAATGAGCACCGGCAGTGATGGGAAGCCCCTCACGAACTTGGACACTATTTCCCCGTCTGTGCAGCCGTGACAGTTGGAAGGGCTGGATTGCCCACCTCGCGAGAAGAAGTGGTAATGCGGACTCAGATGTCCATTAAGGGCCTCAATCCTGCAGTCCAACGTCCCCCACACTTAACGACGTAGACGAGCCACTGCGAAGCTATCACTGATCAAAATCCAGTCCCATCTAGTGGCTACATTTCTGACTCTGGTAAACCATCCAAGCCGGTGCTACTTCGCAGTCACTGCACACACCCCAGGGTGCGCCACCGCTTCTCCACTTTTCTTGCGATAAATACTTGGG
Source organism: Echinococcus granulosus (assembly GCF_000524195.1). Lineage (NCBI taxonomy): Eukaryota > Metazoa > Platyhelminthes > Cestoda > Cyclophyllidea > Taeniidae > Echinococcus > Echinococcus granulosus. Next base: position 109,811 of record NW_020170510.1, on the reverse strand, counting down.
ACGCATCCTTTTATTGTCAAATCAGCCCTCTAAATTGGGAACAGGAAAGTACTTCCTCTGCTTCATTGTGCACCCACTCAGAGGTCATGCCTTCCCTCCAACCAAACGAGTGAGGCAACGGCATCGGAGCACTTTGGGCTAAGAGGGCTCAAAAGAACATGGGGACTGTAACGAAATGTTACAGGTTATCTGCAACCGTGAGTCTTTTCGAGACTGAACAAGTAGTAGTCCTTCTGGTTTGGAGGGACTGTAGCGACAACAGTCACTGACGTGGACGAAGGTGTATTGCGTCTGTCAATCACACGAGGCGTCACACGTAGGAGGAATTAAAGCGTCAACACTCTCACCACGACCAGTTGCCGGTTATTCGATTAAACTCGTCTTTAGTAATTATGTTGAGTAACCACCTGTGTCCACATCTGTACCAACTGAAGCCACCATGTGGACGAGGTATTTGTACAAGATAAACGTCATGCAGGTAATCCTCCTGATCTCCTACAATGTAGTGAACAACGTTTGGACCGCATGTAACCGAGAAGTCCTCCACATCTACGTGTCACGTCAAATAAAAAAAAAAACATATCTTAGCAGCAACAAATTGCACTACTACATACATGCTCCTTACTTGGAGACTCTCCTCCTCCAGTCCCTTGCCAAAGAAACAAGATGAGTGAGCCTGTTGTACCCGCTTAATGCAGCACACGACCTTGATCTCCTTCAAAACCGATTGGAACTAGACTGATTGCGAAAGGGGATGAAGGAAGGGGTAATTGCGAGGACAGGTACTTACGTTCCTTGATGTCATGCGGTCTCCATTCTGTCTGCAATATACAATTCACACGTCAGGTTAGCACAGGAATGGAACCGCAAAACGCTGGTTGCCCACTGGACAAGAATGTGATTGTGAAATCCAGCTATTACTAATCCTCGGTTCAACTCCATTCTCAAGCACTTAGACCATTGTTTGTGGAGTCAATGCAACTAAACGACCTTGACTAAAAATAAAACACACTTGTAACTGCAAGCAGATATATGATTGGTTGATAGCACGTCTCACCGATGTTAACCTTGAGCATGGTGGGTTTGGAAATATGTTTGATAGCTTAAAATGCTAAGATGGATTGATTCCAAGCACACTACATATAGTTGATATGCTTCAATTACCTTTATCAACCGTGTAACTTGTCAAAAAAGTGTAATCATTCTCCTCATGTATTTCAAAATGCGAAAAGAGAGGATTTCATATTACTCCATGATGCTTCCATGCATTTATGATCCTAGATAATGCCACGATAACAAACCTGTGCATCAAAAATAAATACTTTAAGGCTTGACTATTCC